>NC_092177.1:12481158-12556158 GCF_045791955.1 Oncorhynchus clarkii lewisi
AATTATTATCCTGGAGGGACCGAGTGGTAATCTATAGGATTATAAAGGATTATCCTGGAGGGACTGAGTGGTAATCTATAGGATTATAAAGGATTATCCTGGAGGGACTGAGTGGTAATCTATAGGATTATAAAGGATTATCTTGGAGGAACCAAGTGGTAATCTATAGGATTATAAAGGATTATCTTGGAGGGACTGAGTGCTAATCTATAGGATTATAAAGGATTATCCTGGAGGGACTGAGTGGTAATCTATAGGATTATAAAGGATTATCCTGGAGGAACCAAGTGGTAATCTATAGGATTATAAAGGATTATCTTGGAGGAACCAAGTGGTAATCTATAGGATTATAAAGGATTATCTTGGAGGGACTGAGTGGTAATCTATAGGATTATAAATGATTATCCTGGAGGGACTGAGTGGTAATCTATAGGATTATAAAGGATTATCCTGGAGGGACTGAGTGGTAATCTATAGGATTATAAAGGATTATCCTGGAGGAACCAAGTGGTAATCTATAGGATTAGGATTGGTACTTTATCATCTATAACATGTATTAGCAGGCAGGCCTCGAGGATTGACGCTGTAAATAGTGGGATTTTAGTAAAAGTCAGAGCTTTCTTAAATAAATAATTCTCCCTCTGAGTGATAAGCAAATACTATTCAAAAGAGAGAGAGAGAGAGAGAGAGAGGGAGAGAGAGAGAGAGAGAGAGAGAGAGAGAGGCAGACTGCTAAACTAGGCTGTTTGTCCTGGCAGAGTGTGTGTGTAATCAGCTGTGCGTATGTTGTCAATGTCTTTGCATGTTTGTCCTGGCAGAGTGTGTGTGTAATCAGCTGTGCGTATGTTGTCAATGTCTTTGCATTTTCACATGTAATGCTAGTTTATGCCAGAAGGTGGTGCTGTACGATAAAATGTACTATGGTCAATGTTGAAGTAGCAGTCAAATCAAATTGTATTGGTCACATGGTTAGCAGATGTTAATGCGAGTGTAGCGAAATGCTTGTGCTTCTGGTTCCGACAGTGCAGTAATATCTAACAAGTCCCCAACAACTACCTTATACACACAAATCTAAAGGGGTGAATGAGAATATGTACATATTTTAACCTTTATTTAACTAGGCAAGTCAGTTAAGAACAAATTCTTATTTACAACGACAGCCTACTGGGGAACAGTGGGTTAACTGCCTTGTTCAGGGGCAGAACGACAGATTTTTATCTTGTCAGCTCAGGGATTCAGGTCTAGCAACCTTTCGGTTACTGGCCCAACGCTCCAACCACTAGGCTACCTGCCGCCCCACATATAAGTATATGGATGAGCAATGGCCGAGCGGCATAGGCAAGGTGCAATAGATGGTATAAAATACAGGATATACATATGATATGAGTAATGTAAGATATGTAAACATTATTTAATGTGACATTGTTTAAAGTGACTCGTGATCAATTTATTAAAGCGGTCAGTGATTGTGTCTCAATGTAGGCAGCAGCCTCTCTGTGTTAGTGATGGCTGTTTAACAGTCTGATGGCCTTGAGATAGAAGCTGTTTTTCAGTCTCTCGGTCCCAGATTTGATGCACCTGTACTGACCTCACCATCTGGATGATAGCGGGGTGAACAGGCAGTGGCTCTGGTGGTTGTTGTCCTTGATGATATTTTTGGCCTTCCTGTGACATCAGGTCCTGTAGGTGTCCTGGAGGACAGGTAGTTTGCCCCTGGTGATGCATTGTGCAGACCGCACCAACCTCTGTAGAGCCTTGCGGTTGAGGGCGGTGCAATTTCTGTACCAAGCTGTGATACAGCCCAAAAGGAACTTAAAACGTTCCACCTTCTCCACTGCTGACCCTTCCAGACATTCCCTACATGTGAGGCTGATCTGCTCTCTATGGCCAGACAACACAGAGACACACTCCACCACACGACTCAGTCTAGTGTGAACAGACAGACAAACGGCTAGAAGGACAGACAGGGGCAGCAGGTAGCTGCCCCCCCCCCCCCCCCCCCCCCCACACACACACACCTCTCTGATTCAGAGGGGCTGGGTTAAATGCAGAAGACATATTTCAGCTGAATGTATTCAGTTGTACAACTGACTAGGTATCTCCTTTCCCTTTCCAGACAGGCAGACTCACAGATAGGCTGGCAGGCAAGCAGACTATCACGGCCAGTCATCTTGTTCTATGCAGTCACTTAGAGAGATCAATTAACCCGTCTAGATCAATATTAGCTTTACAGCTTTACTCTGATGGTCCAATTAAACGAAGCCCAGAGAGTGTAAGTTACAGGCTGGATCAGCTCATTGACATGTTACTATTCAGAGAGGGAGGAGAAAGTATCTGTGATTTATCCTAGTAATAGACTGGAGGGTTGGAGGACTTACATTAACCCTGTTTACTTCAGATCCATAGACAATCACACTCTCTGTTCCCTCTAAGTCACATGTGTAAAACACAAGGCCCGCTGGCCAAATCCGTCCCCAGCAATGATTTGGGTTGTCAATTCATTTTGGCCCGCTTCCATAGAGTACCACAGTATAAGTCATAATACCCATAAAACTTAGCGGTCAAACAAGGAAATGGTCCCAATTGTTTTTCCACCATTCCTTTTTTCCCATAGGGGATTTTAGAAACACTTAAACTAAGGGCTGTGTTTTGTGTAGGCTCATCCTGGAGTGAGGTTTTGAGAACTGTGTAAATCTCTCTAGGACAAGGTGACTTTTATGTTTTCTAAAATTCCCTATGGGCAAAAAGTAATGGTGGAAAAACAATTGGAACCATTTCCCTGTTTGACTGTTAGGTTTTATGGGTATTATGACACCTCCACTGTGGGGCTCTATATTGTACTGACGTGATGCGCTGCACTACAAGTCACATCAAGCACCACCAACGGACTGCATGCCTAGTGGCAGTGCATTGCCACACCCATCTTACCAAACCCACACAAGTCAGACAGTGCACTATATCATACACTAAATATACAAAAGCATGTGCACACCCCTTCAAATGAGTGGATTAGCCTATTTCACTATTTCAGCCTCACCCGTTGCTGACAGGCGTCAGGTCATTCTACACACCCGTTGCTGACAGGCGTCAGGCCATTCTACACACCCTTTGCTGACAGGCGTCAGGTCATTCTACACACCCGTTGCTGACAGGCGTCAGGTCATTCTACACACCCGTTGCTGACAGGCGTCAGGTCATTCTACACACCCGTTGCTGACAGGCGTCAGGCCATTCTACACACCCTTTGCTGACAGGCGTCAGGTCATTCTACACACCCGTTGCTGACAGGCGTCAGGTCATTCTACACACCCGTTGCTGACAGGCGTCAGGTCATTCTACACACCCGTTGCTGACAGGCGTCAGGTCATTCTACACATCCGTTGCTGACAGGCGTCAGGTCATTCTACACACCCGTTGCTGACAATAAGAACATTTTACTGCCAATGTTTCTCCATAGACAAACATTGGCCTTAGAACGGCCTTACTGAAGAGCTGGGTGACTTTCAATGTGGCACCGTCATAGGATGCCACCATTCCAACAAGTCAGTTCCTCAAATTTCTGCCCTGCTAGAGCTGCCCCAGTCAACTGTAAGTGCTGTTATTGTGAAGTGGAATTATCTCATAGCAACAACGGTTCAGCCACAAAGTGGTAGGCCACACAAGCTCACAAAACAGGACCGCCGAGTGCTGAAGCAAGTAGCGTGTAAAAATCATCTGTCCTCGGTTGCAACACTCACTACGAAGTTCCAAACTGCTTCTGGAAGCAACGTCAACACAATAACTGTTCGTTGGGGGCTTCATGAAATGGGTTTCCATGGCCGAGCAGCCGCACACAAGCCTAAGATCACCATGCACAATGCCAAGCGTCAGCTGGAGTGGTGTAAAGCTTGCCGCCATTGGACTCTGGAGCAGTGTAAACTCGTTCTCTGGAGTGATGAATCACGCTTCAGCATCTGGCAGTCCTACGGACTAATTTGGGTTTGGCGGATGCCGGAAGAACGCTACCTGCCCGAATGCATAGTGCCAACTGTAAAGTTTGGTGGAGGAGGAATAATCGTCTGGGGCTACAGCATACAATGACATTCTAGACGATTATGTGCTTCCAACATTGTGCCAACAGTTTGGGGAAGATCCTTCACTGTTTCAGCATGACAATGGCCCCGTGTACAAAGTGAGGTCCATAGAGAAATAGTTTGTTGAGATCGGTGTGGAAGATCTTGACTTGCCTGCACAGAGCCCTGACCTCAACCCCATCGAACACCTTTGGGATGAATTGGAATGCCGACTGTGAGACATCACTAATGTCTGACATCACTAATGCTCATGTGGCTGAATGGAAGCAAGTCCCTGCAGCAATGTTCCAACATCTAGTGGAAAGAGTGTAGGCTGTTATAGTAGCAATGGGGGTGGGGGGGGGGGGGGGGGGGGCAACTCCATATTAATGCCCATGATTCTGGAATGACATACTTTTGCTAAATGTCCAATGCAAGTTTCGGTTCCAACGCGTCATTTCTGTAGCCTACAGAAAATGTCACCTAAAGTTCTCAAAAAGTTATAAGATAAAGGATTCACATGTGTGTATAACTTACTACTAAAGGACAATATGACACACAAGCGAGTATAAATTAGTCAACAGTTGAGTCATTTACTTCATGAAATTACAGCGTGATGGACTTGGATCTGTGAATTCAATGTCAATTGCACTGCTTTCGTGGGTCCGTTTACAGCGCGCGCAGCGGAGGGAAAGTGTACAGACCGATGCCACGGTCCTAGCTAGGCTACTAAAATGTTGCAGTCTGGCTTCGGTTTTTAAAGCCCGACAATGAACAACCAAGAAACAAAACCTGCAACAAAAAACCATGCAAAGAAGCACAACTCAACGTTTGAGTTGTAGCCTAGGCCAGCTACTCAACTAGGTCTACAAGACGTTTGAGTTGTAGCCTAGGCCAGCTACTCAACTAGGTCTACAAGACGTTTGAGTTGTAGCCTAGGCCAGCTACTCAACTAGGTCTACAAGACGTTTGAGTTGTAGCCTAGGCCAGCTACTCAACTAGGTCTACAAGACGTTTGAGTTGTAGCCTAGGCCAGCTACTCAACTAGGTCTACAAGACGTTTGAGTTGTAGCCTAGGCCAGCTACTCAACTAGGTCTACAAGACATTTGAGTTGTAGCCTAGGCCAGCTACTCAACTAGGTCTACAAGACGTTTGAGTTGTAGCCTAGGCCAGCTACTCAACTAGGTCTACAAGACGTTTGAGTTGTAGCCTAGGCCAGCTACTCAACTAGGCCTACAAGACATTTTCAGTTCACCATACAGCAATGCTGCATTCAACCGCACTGGTGATCCATTCAGTGGGTTCCAGGGTCACTCCAGAGCCCTTCCGTTCACCTTCACACTCCTGGGCCAGACTACACTCAATCATAGGACCCGCTGAAGAGATGAGTCTTCAGTAAAGACTTAAAGGTTGAGACCGAGTCTGCGTCTCTCACATGGGTAGGCAGACCGTTCCATAAAAATGGAGCTCTATAGGAGAAAGCCATGCCTCCAGCTGTTTGCTTAGAAATTCTAGGGATAACTAGGAGGACTGCTTCTTGTGACCGTAGCGTACGTGTAGGTATGTACGACAGGACCAAATCGGAGAGATACGTAGGAGCAAGCCCATGTAATGCTTTGTAGGTCAGCAGTAAAACCTTGAAATCAGCCCTAGCCTTAACAGGAAGCCAGTGTAGAGAGGCTTGCACTGGAGTAATATGATCACATTTTTGGGTTCTAGTCAAGATTCTAGCAGCCATGTTTAGCACTAACTGAAGTTTATTTAGTACTTTATCCAGGTAGCCGGAAAGTAGAGCATTGCAGTAGTCTAATCTATAAGTGAAAAAAGCATGGATTCATGAACTTGTTCTCAACTAGCCTACCTGGTTAAATATGCATATCCTAACTTCTGGGCCTGAGTAACAGGCAGTTTACTTTGGGCACGCTTTTCATCCGGACGTGAAAATACTTCCCCCTACCCAAGAAAGGTTAAAGAAGAGAAAGAAAAAGAGAGAGAGAGGCGCTAAGCTCCATTTTTACAAGACCGGGCCAAGCCACAGCCTCTGAAGACCGGGCTAAGCCACAGCCTCCGAAGGCCAGGCCAAGCCACAGCCTCCGAAGACTGGGCCAAGCCACAGCCTCCGAAGACCGGGCCAAGCCACAGCCTCTGAAGACCGGGCCAAGCCACAGCCTCCGAAGACCAGGCCAAGCCACAGTCTCCGAAGACCGGGACAAGCCACAGCCTCCGAAGACGAGGCCAAGCCACAGCCTCCGAAGACCGGGCCAAGCCACAGCCTCCAAAGACCGGGCCAAGCCACAGCCTCTGAAGACCGGGCCAAGCCACAGCCTCTGAAGACCGGGCCAAGCCACAGCCTCCGAAGACCGGGCCAAGCCACAGCCTCTGAAGACTGGGCCAAGCCACAGCCTCTGAAGACCGGGCCAAGCCACAGCCTCTGAAGACCGGGCCAAGCCACAGCCGCCGAAGACCGGGCCAAGCCACAGCCTCTGAAGACCGGGCCAAGCCACAGCCTCCGAAGACCGGGCCAAGCCACAGCCTCCGAAGACCGGGCCAAGCCACAGCCTCTGAAGACCGGGCCAAGCCACAGCCTCTGAAGACCGGGCCAAGCCACAGCCTCTGAAGACCGGGCCAAGCCACAGCATAATTTGCGGTGGGGGAGGGCCAATCATAACTGAGGAATTGAGTAGTACTGTGTGGCGTAAAGTCACAGAAAACCTGTAGCTACTGGTGGAAAAATAATTTCCAATCCATGAAATTCATAATTCTGTGTGTGTGTGTGTGTGTGTGTGTGTGTGTGTGTACAGCTTGCCATGTCCAAAATGGCAACCTATTCCCTACTTAGTGCACTACTTTTTGGAAGGGCTCTGGTCAAAAATAGTGCACTCTATAGGGAATAGGGTGCCATTTGGGCCTTAGAAAACAATCTTTATGATCTTCAGTCTTCTAATGTGAAATTAACAAGAAGTGTCAGCCTCTCCTGTTCAGTCCATTAACCCTTCTGTTACAGCATGTTGTGGATCCTGAACTGTATTGAGACAGAGAGGAGCGGAATGATGACGACATTTAATCAATCTTAATGGTCCAATTACACAGACAGCTTACGTAGTACTGCATAGCAATGGTTGCCGCTTCACCGGCAGTTACCTAGCAACAAGAGAGGTTACATACAGAGCACATTGCAGAATAGCTGTACTCATACAGCAATGACTTCATTAAACTGGAATAAATGTGTCACTTTTTTTGCTGTTAACTACATTGTGACTTTAAAAGAGGGGATTTTGACTATGTGTGTGTGTGTGTGTGTGTGTGTGTGTGTGTGTGTGTGTGTGTGTGTGTGTGTGTGTGTGTGTGTGTGTGTGTGTGTGTGTCTGTGTCTGTGTCTGTGTCTGTGTGTGTGTGTCTGTGTGCGGGTGTGTTTATGCATGCAAGTGTGTGCATAGCCTAAACACGTGTCTGTTAGTGTGCCCTCGAGGTCAGATAGGCTAACGTACTGATATTTCCATAGGGAATCATTTAAATCGACCAGTTTTCCTAGGAAAGGTTTCCACTAATCATAGAACATCCATCAATTTAAATGAATTCATTAATGGAGGGTGGAGGGAGAGAGCATTAGAAAAAGGGAGAGAGAGAGAGATGGAGGGAGAGAGCATTAGAAAAAGGGAGAGAGAGAGAGAGAGAGAGAGAGATGGAGGGAGCATTAGAAAAAGGGAGAGAGAGAGATGGAGGGAGGGAGCATTAGAAAAAGGGAGAGAGAGAGAGATGGAGGGAGAGAGCATTAGAAAAAGGGAGAGAGAGAGATGGAGGGAGGGAGCATTAGAAAAAGGAGGAGAGAGAGAGAGATGGAGGGAGCATTAGAGCGAGAGAGGAAGAGAGCAAGATTTGTAACCTGTTGCTATAAGAAAAGGGCAACCAGTGAAGAACAAACACCATTGTAAATACAACCTATATTTATGTTTATTTATTTTCCTTTTTGTACTTTAACTATTTGCACATCGTTAAAACACGGTATATACATAATACGACATTTTAAATGTCTTTATTGTTTTGGAACTTTTGTGAGTGTAATGTTTACTGTTAATTTGTTATTGTTCATTTCACTTTTGTTTATAATCTACTTCACTTGCTTTGGCAATGTTAACATATGTTTTCCATGCCAATAAAGCCCCTTGTATTGAATTTGAGAGAGAGAGGGAGACAGAGAGAGATGGAGAGAACATTAGAGAGAGAAAGGGAGAGAAAGGGGGAGATGGAGGCAACATTAGAGAGAGAGGAAGAGAAAGTGGGAGAGAGAGAGATGGAGGAAACATTAGAGAGAGAAGAAGAGAAAGGGAGAGAGAGAGAGATGGAGGGAACATTAGAGAGAGAAGAAGAGAAAGGGGGAGAGAGAGAGATGGAGGGAACATTAGAGAGAGAGGAAGAGAAAGGGGGAGAGAGAGATGGAGGGAACATTAGAGAGAGAGGAAGAGAAAGGGGGAGAGAGAGAGAGATGGAGGGAACATTAGAGAGAGAAGAAGAGAAAGGGGAGAGAGAGAGATGGAGGGAACATTAGAGAGAGAGAGAGACGGCATGAAGAGTAAACTCTGCTGTTAGTGACCGACGCCCTTCAGGCTTGATTTAATACACTCAACCACAACTACATATCCATATCTTTATCCCCCGTCCTGTCCCCCCGACTGGACCAACTACCTGGCCGGCCGGACCTAAAGAGTGAGAAAAGGGAAGGAGAGGAGAGGAGAAGGTGTAAGGGGAAGAGGGAAGGGATTTTTAAAAATATTGTGTTATTGACTGTACGCTTGTTTATTCCATGTGTAACTCTGTGTTGTTGTTTTTGTCAAACTGCGTTGCTTTATCTTGGCCAGGTCGCAGTTACAAATGAGAACTTGTTCTCAACTAGCCTACCTGGTTAAATAAAGATTACATTTTTTTTATATAAAAAAGAGGGGGTGTTAGGGGAGTGAGAAGTTGGATTCATTTTTGAAATGTTTTTATTTATTTCACCTTTATTTAACCAGGTGAAAATACAATATTTATGCTTATGGAAAACATATTTCACAGCGGTTTAGATGACACAATGATTTTCTACACAATACTTGCTTGTTTTATCACATTAACTGAAATTCAAATTTAACTATTAGAATTTTAGCAACCAGGAAATGGCTGAGCAATTTCTGCACAGTGCATCTTTAAGTTAAGGTTTGGGATAGGGTTAAAATAACAACCACAACAACAACACCATGAGTGTCCACAACGCCGTAGCAAAACACAAGCCTACTTGATGGTAATAGTGCTCACCGTTGCCCCTATGGGCGGGTTTTAAAGGCATCTCCCGACATCCTCGGGACATGGACGGATGTCCAATTTTGAAGTGAATCTTGAGCGACCTGGCTGCAAATGGGACCATGGATTACATGTATATTGACAAAATGCAGACACACACACACACACACACACACACACACACACACACACACACAGACACACACACACACACACACAGACACACACACACACACACACACACACACACACACACACACACACACACACACACAGACACACACACACACACACACACACACACACACACACACACACACACAGACACACACACACACACACACACACACACACACACACACACACACACACAGACAAACATGCACACATACACACACACACACATGCACACACAGACACAGACACACACACACACACACACACACACACACACACACACACACACACACACACACACACACACACACACACACACACACACACACAGACACACACACACACACACACACACACACACACACACACACACACACACACACACACACACACACACACACACACACACACACACACACGCATACACACACAGACAAACATGCACACATACACACACAGACAAACATGCACACATACACACACAGACAAACATGCACACATACACACACAGACAAACATGCACACATACACACACAGACAAACATGCACGTATACACACACAGACAAACATGCACACATACACACACAGACAAACATGCACGCATACACACACAGACAAACATGCACGCATACACACACAGACAAACATGCACGCATACACACACAGACAAACATGCACGCATACACACACAGACAAACATGCACGCATACACACACAGACAAACATGCACGCATACACACACAGACAAACATGCACGCATACACACACAGACAAACATGCACACATACACACACAGACAAACATGCACACATACACACACAGACAAACATGCACGCATACACACACAGACAAACATGCACACATACACACACAGACAAACATGCACACATACACACACAGACAAACATGCACGTATACACACACAGACAAACATGCACACATACACACACAGACAAACATGCACACATACACACACAGACAAACATGCACACATACACACACAGACAAACATGCACGCATACCACACAGACAAACATGCACGCATACACACACAGACAAACATGCACACATACACACACAGACAAACATGCACACATACACACACAGACAAACATGCACGCATACACACACACACACACACACACACACACACACATTGGGGATTATAAAGGGAAGTGTGTGTATGTGAGGGGAGGTCCCACTGGTGATTGATATTAGATCTAGAAAGACCCGGCACCAACTTCATCTAGTGGTTGCTCCACTCATCCTTCATCGTCTCTCTCTCTCTCTCTCTCTTTCTGTCTTTATTGCGCTCTCATTCCTCTCTCTCTCTCTCTCTACCTCCCCGGTCTCTCTTTCTCTCTATCTGTCTGTCCCTCTTTCTTTCTCTCTTTCTGTCTTTATTGCACTCTCATTCCCCTCTCTCTCTCTCTCTCTCTCTCTCTCTCTCTCTCTATCTTCCCAGTCTCTCTTTCTCTCTGTCTATCTGTCCCTCTCTCTCTCTCTGTCTCTCTCTATCTTCCCGGTATCTCTTTCTCTCTGTCTGTCTGTCCCTCTCTCTCTCTCTCTTTCTCTCTCTCTTCTTCTATTTATTCCCTCTCTCTCTCTGTCTCTAACTATTTTCCCCTCTCTCTCTCTCTCTCTCTCTCTCTCTCTCTCTCTCTCTCTGTCTCTCACTCTTTTCCCCTCTCTCTGTCTTTGTCTCTCTTTCCTCTCTCTGTCTCTCTCTTCCCCCCTCTCTGTGTCTCTCTTCTCCCCCTCACTATTTATTTCCTCTCTCTCTCTCTGTTTCCCTCTCTCTCTCTGTTTCCCTCTCTCTCGGTCTCTCTCTGTCTTTCTCTATTTATTTCCTCCCTCCCTCTCACTCTTTCTTCCTTCCTTTCTTTTCCTTCCTGTCTCAGTCTCTCTCTCTGCCCCACTTCCCTGATCCATATCTGTCATTCTCAGTCTCTCCCTCTGCCCCACTTCCCAACTCTCCTGATCCATATCTGCCATTCTCAGTCTCTCCCTCTGCCCCACTTCCCAACTCTCCTGATCCATATCTGTCATTCTCAGTCTCTCCCTCTGCCCCACTTCCCAACTCTCCTGATCCATATCTGTCATTCTCAGTCTCTCCCTCTGCCCCACTTCCCAACTCTCCTGATCTGTCTTCCTCTGTATCTTTAGCCTCTCCTCTCACCCTCATCACTCTCTCCCCTCAATGTATTCTCTCTCTCCTGATGTCTATAGGCCTTCAACTTTAACATGTATTACCTAAATCAGTGAGCCCATTCCTTACTGTCACCCGGGAAAAAAACTGGAACTGTACAATGTCATTCATTCATAATTCAAGATTTTCGGCGGTTGGAGTAAACGTCACAGCGAGCGTTCAAAACGCGTTTGCCGCGTGTAGTTTTGAAGATCCAGGCTGCGGCAATCTGTATTGGGAGGAGCTGGTGCTAAAGCGGCGCGTCAGTACCAGCGGCAGGAATACTGCCGAGTCCAAATGCGCATTAGAGTTCCTTCTGTTCGAGGAGAGAGACGATGAGGACTTTGCTTGGTGAACGAAAGGAAGGAAGAACGCGAAGTGGTACTCAACCGAGGAGGCTGGCAGAGAAACGGCGGAATGATTTTAGCCAGTCAGGTTTGACGCATAAACCTACTCCCGCCCCAGCCACACTGTTCGTTGGAGAGAGTCTTGCCTGCTTCAACTCAAATCCTCACCAGAGGAGATTTACAGAGGACTGCTGTCTGATTCACACGCCCGCATACATGGGAAAGGCAATGTCCTTGACCCATTCCACTGCATAGCAGAGGAGGTGGCACTATATGAAGACATTTTGTCCATTAGAAATTACATAGGCTATTTTCGTCTTTTTTTTTGTAAAGACACAATTGGATAGCTGTCATTCCACTATTTAATGCGCACCTAGACTTGGAAGGAAGTTGCCAATATGGCTCTTTGATCATTCCGTTATAGCTACCGGAGAGTTGGAGTCATGATGACAGCGCTCCCGCTGGTCTCGCCGCCCGCCTGCTGCTGATGGTAACGTCTAGGATGTCTTTTAACGGTCTCAGGATCCAGAACCAACCAATTTATCAATGGAGGAGGAGACTGACACCCCCAAGATCAACAACAGCTTCCTACGCGACCACAACTATGCCACTGAAGGTATGCATCGAGAAACAAGCTAGACTATTCTTCACCACATATGTACACTGCTCTGTTTATTTCATAGAGTATGTAGGGTAGCCTACACCGCTTGTACTTTAAAGAAGGCCGAGTATTCCGCATATCGGTCATGATGAGAGATTTATTGATTTATCCCCATCAGAAGAATACTTAGTGACATTATAGTGTCCCGACCCGGACACTTATCGATCTTGCGTGGTGTCATGTAGACTACCGATTGTTTCGGATGCGCATTTATGGAGTGTGGCGGTCTACTGGTCTGGCCTACTCCCTACCCACTGGGCACAAACTGGTTGAATCAACGTTGTTTCCACATAATGTCAATGGAATTACTTTGAACCAACGTGGAATAGACGTAACAGTCTGTGCCCAGAGCGGAGTCTCTCCTGCTCCATATTTAGGAACTGATAGAACCGATCTAGATATCTGTTCCACTGACTGACTGAATGAATGAATGGGCTATGCATGGTACGTGAAGCGGCCCTGAATGGGGGGGGGGGGGGGGGGGGTTTATCTGTGAGGTTGGATCATTCTAGAAAGTGTGACTGGATTCAGCACCATGGACAGAGTACAGCCTCCGACAGTGCTGTATTTTATCCCAGTGCCTGGCTGTGTCTGCCTCTCTCTGTCTGGCTAATTGATTAGTCCAGTGATTTACTCATATCATTAAGTCCCATCCTTAGCATGATCTAATTAACGATAGCCCCAGTCACTGATCACGTCTATTGATTAACCAGAACTAACTGATGCTAATGTAACTGATGCTGTGAGACTAACCAGTTGGAACCAGTCTGATCATGAGATATCTAACCACGTGAAGTGAAACAGAATGGTGAGCATAGTCCTCTGTCTGGTTCTACGAGGCTATGTGAAACCAGTCTCTGGTCCCCAATGGAAGGATGAATGGTAGCCCCTAGGACCCGTCTGAATATCCATCCCCTCCACCTCTTATCTCCCTGCGTCTCCTGCATCATACCTCCCTAACAGAGTCTCTTTTTGTCACTCAATTCAATGTCAAAGGGCTTTATTGGCTTGGGAAACATGTGTTTACGTTGCCAAAGCAAGTGGAATAGACAACAAGGGAAACATGTGTTTACGTTGCCAAAGCAAGTGGAATAGACAACAAGGGAAACGGGTTTACGTTGCCAAAGCAAGTGGAATAGACAACAAGGGAAACGGGTTTACGTTGCCAAAGCAAGTGGAATAGACAACAAGGGAAACGGGTTTACGTTTCCAAAGCAAGTGGAATAGACAACAAGGGAAACAGGTTTACGTTGCCAAAGCAAGTGGAATAGACAACAAGGGAAACGGGTTTACGTTGCCAAAGCAAGTGGAATAGACAACATGGGAAACGGGTTTACGTTGCCAAAGCAAGTGGAATAGACAACAAGGGAAACGGATTTACGTTGCCAAAGCAAGTGGAATAGACAACAAGGGAAACGGGTTTACGTTGCCAAAGCAAGTGGAATAGACAACAAGGGAAACGGGTTTACGTTGCCAAAGCAAGTGGAATAGACAACAAGGGAAACGAACAATTGAAATAAACAATCAGAAATTAACATTAAACATTACACTCACAAAAGTAGTAAAATAATATAGACATTTCAAATGTTATATTATTGGCTTTGTGCATTGTTGTAACAATGTTCAAGTAGTTGAATTATAAAAGGGAAAATAAATAAACAGATAAATATAGTTTTTATTTACACTGGTGTTTGTTTGTTCTCCACTTTTCTTGTGGTAACAGGTCACAAGTCTTGCCGCTGTGTTGGCACAATGTGGGGCATCCCGAGTGGCGCAGCGGTCTAAGGCATTGCAGCTCAGTGCTAATGGCGTCACTACAGACACCCTGGTTCGAATCCAGGCTGTATCACAACCTGCTGTGATTGGGAGTCCCATAGGGCAGTGCACAATTGGCCCAGCATCATCCTGGTTTGGCCGGGGTTATGGCCATCATTGTAAATAAGAATTTGTTCTTAACTGACTTGCCTAATAAAAAAATAAACTGTGATAGTATGGGATTTTATAAAGATTGGATTTGTTTTCAAATCACAATATGTGTGTGCAATCTATGTAAAATATACAGTATGTTTCTCCTTCTCTCTCTGGAGAAACATGAGACCTCTATAGACCGGCAGACAGGGAGGGAGGGTGGGGGTTAATCCAGATGGTAAATAAAGGCTTTAGAGGCCTGTCTGTCTCGTCCGTCTGGGGAGCTCATATGGAAGAGCCCTATCTTTGTGTTTTTATAGCTTCAATTTACAGTTGATCATCAAGCCTAATAACTCATTATAGAGACTTTGTGTGCATGTGTGCGTGCGTGTGGGTGTGTGTGTGTGTGTGCATATGTGTGTGTGTGTATATGTGTGTGTGTGTGTATATGTGTGTGTGTGTATATGTGTGTGTGTGTATATGTGTGTGTGTGTATGTGTGTGTGTACGTGTGGTCTAAGGGTTTTACAGCAGTATAGTTCAGTCTGCATCAGGGATCAGCTGGTAAGTGTCTGTGTTCAGTCTACACTCTGGCCTCACATCGTAAATCCACTATAACACACACGCTTATTGTTGTTTCATTGTCCAGAAGTTCTTTCATTGGACATGTATACCATGTGCATCCCGTACATACGACTAATAACACTAGAAACTTAAGTCCGAGCTGAGGTCAGATGTTGTGTTTGTTATAGTTCCCTCAGGCACTCACAGCTCATTTTAATGATGTTACATTTGAATGATGTCACACGCTGACCTTTAGTGTGCACCAATCCCACGCCTCAGTGGGTTGTGGGGGTGCTGTCCAAGAGGTGTTCCCATAGGGACCCATGTGATCATAATACCATTATGACTTGCAGGAGGTCAAACTGTAAATGTGATTTTGCTGATTGAGAACATCCTGTCATCAGTCACTTCTTGTCACCATGTTCTTAAACTGTCTCTGGCACATTCTACTAATACTGTTTTTCACTTCATGAACATTGGACGGACTGCGAGATGGAATTATATACTTTTCCCTGCATAATGGAGACAGATAGAAAGCTTAGGTTGTAATGGTTTTCCTGTGGTGAAGGAGAAGCAGACCAAAATGCAGCGTGGTGGTTATTCATGTTCTTTAATAAAGGAACTAGACATGAAATAACTAACAAAACAATAAATGTGTGAAAACCTAAACAGTCCTATCTGGTGCAAACACAGAGACAGGAACAATCACCCACAAAACCCAACACCAAACAGGCTACCTAAATATGGTTCCCAATCAGAGACAATGACTAACACCTGCCTCTGATTGAGAACCATATCAGGCCAAACATAGAACTAGACAAACTAGACATGTAACATAGAATGCCCACTCAGATCACACCCTGACCAACCAAAACATAGAAACATACAAAGCAAACTATGGTCAGGGTGTGACATAGGTGTTCATTTCATCACTCTGGGTTGGAAAGAAAGGCCTCCAGGGGCTGTGAAGACTGAGCAAAGGATCCTGGGAAAAATAGAAAATTAACATTCCAGCTGATTTGCATTCAGAAACATACAGATGATGTTGCTAATAGTTGCTAATAGTGATAGGATGGATGGCTCCTCGCTGTGTGTGTGTGTGTGTGCGTGTGGGGGGGGGGGGGGGGGGGGGGGGTTAATGGACTGTGATACTTCTGTTACAAGTCTTCATATCACCTCACACACACATCCATCCACCCCCCACACACACCCAGACACACTCAAACACACTCAGACACACATAAACACACTCAGGCACACACAGACACACCCAGACACACACAAACACACTCAGACATACTCAGACACACACAAACACACTCAGACACACACAAACACACTCAGGCATACTCAGACTCACACAAACACACTCAGGCACACACAAACACACTCAGGCACACTCAGACACACACAAACACACTCAGACACACACAAACACACTCAGACACACACACACACACACACACCCAGGCACACCTATACACACTCATACACACTCAGACACACACAAACACACTCAGGCACACACAAACACACTCAGGCACACTCAGACACACACAAACACACTCAGACACACACAAACACACTCATACACACTCAGACACACACAAACACACTCAGGCACAAACAAACACACTCAGGCACACTCAGCCAGACACAAACACACTCAGACACACACAAACACACTCATACACACTCAGACACACACAGACACACTCAGACAAACACAAAACTTTAAATAATTACAATTCGAGGAATGGAAGAACATATTTTGAAGGAGATTATTATAATTCTCTTCCAAATTCCAGTCTGAAGGAGAATTGTAGCTTTTAGAAATGGGGTCCGAATATTTTGTAGCTTAAATCATTCAAACGTCAAATACTTATGAAGAGAAAATAATCAACAATAATCAACATGCCACAAAAAACACTAGAAACCACCATAGTGCTAGAAACCACACTATAGACAACCACCATAGTGATAGAAACCACCGTAGTGATAGAAACCACACTATAGACATCACCATAGTCATAGAAACCACACTATAGACAACCACCATAGTGATAGAAACCACCGTAGTGATAGAAACCACCGTAGTGATAGAAACCACACTATAGACAACCACCATAGTGATAGAAACCACACTATAGACAACCACCATAGTGATAGAAACCACACTATAGACAACCACCATAGTGATAGAAACCACACTATAGACAACCACCGTAGTGATAGAAACCACACTATACACAACCACCATAGTGATAGAAACCACACTATAGACAACAACCATAGTGATAGAAACCACACTATACACAACCACCATAGTGCTAGAAACCACCGTAGTGATAGAAACCACACTATAGACATCCTCCGTTGTGATAGAAACCACACTATAGACAACCACCATAGTGATAGAAACCACACTATAGACAACCACCGTAGTGCTAGAAACCACACTATAGACAACCACCGTAGTGATAGAAACCACACTATAGACAACAACCGTAGTGCTAGAAACCACACTATAGACAACCACCATAGTGATAGAAACCACACTATAGACAACCACCGTAGTGATAGAAACCACACTATAGACAACCACCGTAGTGCTAGAAACCACACTATAGACAACCACCGTAGTGATAGAAACCACACTATAGACAACAACCATAGTGATAGAAACCACACTATAGACAACCACCATAGTGATAGAAACCACCATAGTGATAGAAACCACACTATAGACAACAACCATAGTGATAGAAACCACACTATAGACAACCACCGTAGTGATAGAAACCACACTATAGACAACAACCGTAGTGATAGAAACCACACTATAGACAACCAGCGTAGTGATAGAAACCACACTATAGACAACAACCATAGTGATAGAAACCACCATAGTGATAGAAACCACACTATAGACAACAACCGTAGTGCTAGAAACCACCATAGTGATAGAAACCACACTATAGACAACAACCATAGTGATAGAAACCACCATAGTGATAGAAACCACACTATAGACAACCACCATAGTGATAGAAACCACACTATAGACAACCACCGTAGTGATAGAAACCACCGTAGTGATAGAAACCACACTATAGACAACAACCATAGTGATAGAAACCACACTATAGACATCCACCATAGTGATAGAAACCACACTATAGACAACCACCATAGTGATAGAAACCACACTATAGACAACAACCATAGTGATAGAAACCACACTATAGACAACAACCATAGTGATAGAAACCACACAACCACCATAGTGATAGAAACCACACTATAGACAACCACCGTAGTGATAGAAACCACCGTAGTGATAGAAACCACCGTAGTGATAGAAACCACCATAGTGATAGAAACCACACTATAGACAACCAGCGTAGTGCTAGAAACCACCGTAGTGATAGAAACCACACTATAGACAACCACCATAGTGATAGAAACCACACTATAGACAACAACCATAGTGATAGAAACCACACTATAGACAACAACCATAGTGGTAGAAACCACACTATAGACATCCACCATAGTGATAGAAACCACACTATAGACAACAACCATAGTGATAGAAACCACACTATAGACAACCACCATAGTGATAGAAACCACCGTAGTGATAGAAACCACACTATAGACATCCACCATAGTGATAGAAACCACACTATAGACATCCTCCGTTGTGATAGAAACCACACTATAGACATCCACAGTAGTGATAGAAACCACACTATAGACAACAACCATAGTGATAGAAACCACACTATAGACAACCACCGTAGTGATAGAAACCACACTATAGACAACCACCATAGTGATAGAAACCACACTATAGACAACAACCATAGTGATAGAAACCACACTATAGACAACAACCATAGTGATAGAAACCACACTATAGACAACCACCGTAGTGATAGAAACCACACTATAGACAACCACCATAGTGATAGAAACCACACTATAGACAACAACCATAGTGATAGAAACCACACTATAGACAACCACCGTAGTGATCGAAATCACACTATAGACAACAACCATAGTGATAGAAACCACCGTAGTGATAGAAACCACACTATAGACAACCACCATAGTGATAGAAACCACACTATAGACAACCACCGTAGTGATAGAAACCACCGTAGTGATAGAAACCACCGTAGTGATAGAAACCACCATAGTGATAGAAACCACACTATAGACAACCAGCGTAGTGCTAGAAACAACCATAGTGATAGAAACCACACTATAGACAACAACCATAGTGATAGAAACCACACTATAGACAACCACCATAGTGATAGAAACCACCATAGTGATAGAAACCACACTATAGACAACAACCATAGTGATAGAAACCACACTATAGACAACCACCATAGTGATAGAAACCACACTATATACATCCACCGTAGTGATAGAAACCACACTATAGACAACCACCGTAGTGATAGAAACCACACTATAGACAACCACCGTAGTGATAGAAACCACACTATAGACAACCACCATAGTGATAGAAACCACACTATAGACAACCACCATAGTGATAGAAACCACACTATAGACAACCACCATAGTGATAGAAACCACACTATAGACAACCACCATAGTGATAGAAACCACACTATAGACAACAACCATAGTGATAGAAACCACACTATAGACAACAACCATAGTGATAGAAACCACACTATAGACAACCACCGTAGTGATAGAAACCACACTATAGACAACAACCATAGTGATCGAAACCACACTATAGACACCCAGCGTAGTGCTAGAAACCACACTATAGACAACCACCATAGTGATAGAAACCACACTATAGACAACCACCGTAGTGATAGAAACCACCGTAGTGATAGAAACCACACTATAGACAACAACCATAGTGATAGAAACCACCGTAGTGATAGAAACCACACTATAGACAACAACCATAGTGATAGAAACCACCATAGTGATAGAAACCACACTATAGACAACCACCATAGTGATAGAAACGACACTATAGACAACCACCGTAGTGATAGAAACCACCGTAGTGATAGAAACCACACTATAGACAACCACCATAGTGATAGAAACCACACTATAGACAACCACCGTAGTGATAGAAACCACACTATAGACAACCACCATAGTGATAGAAACCACACTATAGACAACCACCGTAGTGATAGAAACCACCGTAGTGATAGAAACCACACTATAGACAACAACCATAGTGATAGAAACCACACTATAGACAACAACCATAGTGATAGAAACCACACTATAGACAACCACCATAGTGATAGAAACCACACTATAGACAACAACCATAGTGATAGAAACCACACTATAGACAACCACCATAGTGATAGAAACCACACTATAGACAACCACCGTAGTGATAGAAACCACCGTAGTGATAGAAACCACACTATAGACAACCACCATAGTGATAGAAACCACACTATAGACAACCACCGTAGTGATAGAAACCACCGTAGTGATAGAAACCACACTATAGACAACAACCATAGTGATAGAAACCACACTATAGACAACAACCATAGTGATAGAAACCACACTATAGACAACCAGCGTAGTGCTAGAAACCACACTATAGACAACCACCGTAGTGCTAGAAACCACACTATAGACAACAACCGTAGTGATAGAAACCACACTATAGACAACCACCGTAGTGATAGAAACCACCGTAGTGATAGAAACCACACTATAGACAACCACCATAGTGATAGAAACCACACTATAGACAACAACCATAGTGATAGAAACCACCATAGTGATAGAAACCACACTATAGACAACCACCGTAGTGATAGAAACCACCGTAGTGATAGAAACCACACTATAGACAACAACCATAGTGATAGAAACCACACTATAGACAACCACCATAGTGATAGAAACCACACTATAGACATCACCGTAGTGATAGAAACCACACTATAGACAACCACCGTAGTGATAGAAACCACACTATAGACAACCACCGTAGTGCTAGAAACCACACTATAGACAACAACCGTAGTGATAGAAACCACACTATAGACAACCACCGCAGTGATAGAAACCACCGTAGTGATAGAAACCACACTATAGACAACCACCATAGTGATAGAAACCACCATAGTGATAGAAACCACACTATAGACAACAACCATAGTGATAGAAACCACCATAGTGATAGAAACCACACTATAGACAACAACCGTAGTGATAGAAACCACACTATAGACAACCACCGTAGTGATAGAAACCACCGTAGTGATAGAAACCACACTATAGACAACCACCATAGTGATAGAAACCACCATAGTGATAGAAACCACACTATAGACAACCACCGTAGTGATAGAAACCACCGTAGTGATAGAAACCACACTATAGACAACAACCATAGTGATAGAAACCACACTATAGACAACCACCATAGTGATAGAAACCACACTATAGACATCACCGTAGTGATATAAACCACACTATAGACAACCAGCGTAGTGATAGAAACCACACTATAGACAACCACCGTAGTGATAGAAACCACCGTAGTGATAGAAACCACACTATAGACAACAACCATAGTGATAGAAACCACACTATAGACAACCACCGTAGTGATAGAAACCACACTATAGACAACCACCGTAGTGATAGAAACCACCATAGTGATAGAAACCACACTATAGACAACCACCGTAGTGATAGAAACCACCATAGTGATAGAAACCACACTATAGACAACAACCATAGTGATAGAAACCACACTATAGACAACCACCGTAGTGATAGAAACCAGTCTTGGTTTGCGTATTTGTTTCGTTAGAGCTGTCGGGAACAAACCAGTTGGATGTTGAGAGACGTATCCATCTCTAGGTTATTTAGAGAGCTGTAGTCTATCCTAAATCCAGGCAGATCAGATGCATGTGTTTCAGTAGGAGAGGAGGGGGAATCACAGATGTAGTTGTCGGTCTGTGTTACAGTCTAGAAACACAGAATCTTGTTTTGGATGCTTGATGTGAGAGATGTATTGGTTTTAGCTCATTTCAGTGGCTGAGGAGCCAAATGCACTGGACTGGTGTCTAGGAGCTTGGCTGTGAAACTATTTGACTTGGATGTGTGCATCAGTTGAATTCTGTCATAAAGTAGTGTCCATATAATCTCTCTGTGTCTGTGGATCGAAGATGTCTGGTTTCATGTACTAATGAGTTGAGAGGAAAACGTCTAGGTCCTTTAGGGACTCCTTCACCACTATGACCCCTGTGGGGGAAAGGAGCTGCTTAAGTCATGCAGAGGAAAACGTCTAGGTCCTTTAGGGACTCCTTCACCACTATGACCCCTGTGGGGGAAAGGAGCTGCTTAAGTCATGTAGAGGAAAACGTCTAGGTCCTTTAGGGACTCCTTCACCACTATGACCCCTGTGGGGGAAAGGAGCTGCTTAAGTCATGTAGAGGAAAACGTCTAGGTCCTTTAGGGACTCCTTCACCACTATGACCCCTGTGGGGGAAAGGAGCTGCTTAAGTCATGTAGAGGAAAACAATAGCACTGACCGTGTGAGGATTTAACCTGCATCTTTTACCCATATTTCTCATTTTATCTGGGTTACCAGGGCAACCTGTTGCTTCCTAGATATTCTGCCCTTAAAATACGCTGTGCTATTAGCTTTAAGGCAAGCTGAAGCTTTCAGGTTTAATTATATTTTTGGTAAATGGAAAATGGGTGATAATGAGTTTTCAAAATAAATATTATTTTAAGATGTAGCAAATGCTTGTGTCTCTGTGCAGCTAACTTTAATCTCTGTGTGAAAATATACCTGTGATACATTATCCATGTGTTGCATTATCCTGTGGTACATTATCCATGCGATACATTATCTCTGTAGTACATTATCCACTTGGTACATTATCCATGTGTTGCATTATCCTGTGGTACATTATCCCTGCGATACATGATCTCTGTAGTACATTATCCACTTGGTACATTATCCATGTGTTACATTATCCTGTGGTACATTATCCCTGCGATACATTATCCCTGTAGTACATTATCCACTTGGTACATTATCCATGTGTTACATTATCCCTGTAGTACATTATCCACTTGGTACATTATCCATGTGTTACATTATCCATGTGTTACATTATCCACTTGGTACATTATCCATGTGTTACATTATCCATGTGTTACATTATCCCCATAGTACATGATCTATGTAATACGTTGTCCATGTGGTACATTATCCTTGTGGTACATTATTCACAATATACTGTAGCTGGTAATATTAACTGTGTATGTGTTTTGTTTTAGCTGACGTCATCTCCACGGTGGAGTTTAACCCTTCGGGGGAGCTGTTGGCCACAGGGGACAAAGGAGGAAGAGTGGTGGTCTTCCAGAGAGAACAGGAGGTATGAAACACACCCTCCCCTCTCTCTCTCTCTCTCTCTCTCTCTCTCTCTCTCTCTCTGTGTCTATCTCTATCGCTCTCTCTCTCTCTCTCTCTCTCTCTCTCTCTCTCTCTCTCTCTCTCTCTCTCTCTCTCTCTCTCTGTCTATCTCTCTCTCTCTCTCTCTCTCTCTCTGTGTCTCTCTCTGTGTCACTCTCTCTCTCTCTCTCTCTCGCTCTCTCTCTCTCTCTCTCTCTCTGTGTCTCTCTCTGTGTCACTCTCTCTCTCTCTCTCTCTCTCTCCCTCGCTCTCTGTGTCTCTCTCTCTCTGTGTCACTCTCTCTCTCTCTCTCTCTCTCTGTCTCCTCTCTCGCTCTCTCTCTCTCTCTCTCTCTCTCTCTCGCTCTCTCTCTCTCTCTCTCTCTCTCTCTCTCTCTCTCTCTCGCTCTCTCTCTTGCTCTCTCTCTCGCTCTGTCTCTGTCTCTGTCTCTGTCTCTGTCTCTGTCTCTGTCTCTGCCTCTCTCTCTCTCTGTCTCTCTCTGTCTCTCTCTCTGTGTCACTCTCTCTCTCAAATTCAAATTCAAATTCAAATTCAAGCTGCTTTATTGGCATGAAAAGCATTGTGTCAATATTGCCAAAGCAACAATGTATACAATATACATTGTAACAAAATTATAAATGATAGCAAATAATAATATAAAATGGTAGTAAATAATAATACAAAATTAAATACAAAATTAATAACAATAAAATGGTAACAGTCAATAGTAGAAATGAAACTATAACTAACTTATAACTAAATAACGGTCATCTTCTTCTTTATATCAGTACTACAACTACAATCATCATTACTACGACTACTACTACCATCACTAAACTGTTATCACTACCGTTACCACCCATATTTGGAATGATAAACATTAATAATTATAGTAATAACAATAATAGTAATAATAAGTAAGTTACTGTTTACTATGCAGATGTTATTATTCAGTGTCCCTCAGGCTATGGCAGGAAAATACATATTTGGCTGCAAGAGGAGCCATTGCTCCTTCGCCCATGAGTATTCTTAGTTTTTCCTCTGGGTTAAATTTGTAAAAATGTGGAATATATGTAGTCATTTCTGTGAATAATGAATCTCTTTGTGAGGAATATTTATCACAGTAAAGGAGAAAGTGCATCTCTGTCTCTACCTCCCCTGTCATGCAGTGACCACATACACGCTCCTCTTTGGGTAGCCATGTCTTTTTATGTCTGCCGGTTTCTATTGCCAATCGGTGGTCACTCAGCCTGTACATGGTAAGGATCTGTCTCTGCTTCGTATCTCTGACAGAGTAGAGATAATCAGCCAATTCATATTCTCTGTTTAGGGTCAGATAGCAATTTAGTCGGCTTTGGGATTTTGTTTCGTTTTTCCAGTATTGTAAATATAATTCCTTTGATTGGTTCATAATTTTGCTTATTGGAATTCTTTCTTTTGAAGCAGTGCTGGTGTCAGCTTGGTTGGTGAGGTCCAACACAAGCTGACTGAGAGGGCTCGTTTCTGGGCTCAGCTCTTGGGCTTGAAGTGCTTTAAATTGCAGACTCGAATTTGGACTTGAATTTAGATGTAGCCAAAATTTTAATGATCTTTTCTGTATTTTCATTATTACTGGAAAACGGCCCAATTCTGCCCTACATGCATTAGTTGGTGTATTTCTCTGGACTTGTAGAATTTACGGTACCTTCAAACCAACCTGTGTGTTCCTCTGCTCTCTCTCCCTCTCCTCTCTCCCTCTCACCTCTCCCTCTCGCTCTCTCTCTCTCTCTCTCTCTCTCTCTCTCTCTCTCTCTCTCTCTCTCTCTCTCTCTCTCTCTCTCGCTCTCTCTCTTTCCCTCTCTGTCTCTCTTCCTCTCTCCCCCCTCCTTCTCCACCCCAGACTAAAAGCGAGCCCCAGAGGCGAGGGGAGTATAATGTGTACAGTACGTTCCAGAGTCATGATCCAGAGTTTGACTACCTGAAGAGTCTGGAAGTAGAGGAGAAGATCAACAAGATCAGATGGCTGCCACAGCAGAACGCTGCCTACTTCCTCCTCTCCACCAACGGTGTGTGTGTGTGTGTGTGTGTGTGTGTGTGTGTGTGTAGGAGTTAGAAGCAGTGGAACCATAGCCAGAGGAGCTACATCTGGTCGTGTGGCTCTGCTGTGTGTGTCTATTCATACGTGTGTGTGTGTCTTCATACATGGGTGTCCGTGCATGAGTGTGTGTGTGTGTTCTGCTGTTGCTTCCATGCGTGAAGCTCTCAATCGGCAAGGATTTTGCTGGTGGCTTTGGCTCAGTCAAGCAGAACACACACATATCTAATAGGCTAGAGGCAATGAACAAAACATTAAGAACACCTTCCTAATATTGAGTTGCACCTCCCCCCACACCCCCTTTTCCCCTCAGAACAGCCTCAATTAATCAGGGCATGGACTACAAGATGTCGAAAGCGTTCCACAGGGATGCTGGCCCATGTTGACTGCAATGCTTCCCACAGTTGTGTCAAGTTGGCTGGATGTCCTTTGGGTGGTGGATCATTCTTGATACACACTGAAACTGTTGAGCGTGAAAAGCTCCCAGCAGCGTTGCAGTTCTTGACACACTCAAACCAATGCGCCTGGCACCTACTACCATACCCCTTCAAAGGCATTAAATATTTTGTCTTGCCCATTGACCCTCTGAATGGCACACATACACAATCCATGTCTCAATTGCCTTAAGGCTTAAAAATCCTTCTTTAACCTGACTCCTCCCCTTTGTGACATCAATAAAGTTCACCTGGATTCACCTGGTCAGAGCAGGTGTACAATATACAGTATGTACAGAATCTGTCTGAACCATTATTTACAGGTTACCTACAGTACACCTGGTTTTACTGATTAACCCGCGGACTTGTATCTGATCCTCCTTATGACAGCAGTTATAACATCACTATGTCATCTCTATGACCACTGTCATAGGCAACACCATCCAGGCTGGCATCAGTCCATCACTGCGACAGATTGAACACCAGACCCACCACCCACAATCACGGTAGCATGGAGTTTAATACCCCCACCACCCACCACCCACCACCCACAATCACGGTAGCATGGAGTTTAATACCCCCACCACCCACCACCCACCACCCACAATCACGGTAGCATGGAGTTTAATACCCCCACCACCCACCACCCACCACCCACAATCACGGTAGCATGGAGTTTAATACCCCCACCACCCACCACCCACCACCCACAATCACGGTAGCATGGAGTTTAATACCCCCACCACCCACCACCCACCACCCACAATCACGGTAGCATGAAGCTTAATACTCTCTCTCTTTCTTTCTCTCTCTCTCTTTTATCTTTCTCTCTCCCTTTCTCTCTCTTTCATTCTCTTTCTCTTTCATTCTCTCTCTCTCTTTATTTCTCTTTCTCTTTTATCTTTCCCTCTCCCTTTCTCTCTCTTTCATTCTCTCTTAATTACATTCTCTCTCTCTTACATTCTCTCGTTCTCTCTCTTTTTTTCTCTCTGTTTCGGTCTCTCGCTTTGTGTTCGGTGTACATGTGTGTGTGTGTGTGTGTGCGCGCGTGCGTGTGTGTGTGTGTGTGTGTGTGCGCGCGCGCGCGTGTGTGTGTGTGTGCGTGCGCGTGTGTGTGTGTGTGCGTGTGTGTGTGTGTATATAGATAAGACAGTGAAGCTCTGGAAGATTCGTGAGAGAGACAGACGACCGGAGGGATACAACCTGAAGGATGAAGACGGACGAATCAGACACCCATCCACAATCACCTCACTACGGGTGAGAACACACACACGCGCGTGTAAAAACACGTACAGACGCACACACACACACACATGCACACAGACACACACACAGTATCTCATAAGGACAGAATAATACTAGGTAATAAGAGTTGATATATATCATTGTCCCGAGGGGTCCCAAGATGAGAATGATGTTGTTTGATATCACTGACATGAATACTTTATGAACGAGGATTTATAAAGCAAATGCTTATGTTTCAGTCTTCTGGCAATATACAATATTGCTCTCCCAAATAAACTCATAGAATTTTGGCTATTCCAAATGACTTTGCACATGTCCATTGAATATGCAGCTCACTTCTCTCAGTACAGGTCTATTTCTCATGGTACATTCGCTCCTTATCACTGAGAGAAGAATCCGTTTTTCAGTACTCTGGTATGGAGAATCATTTATATGACAGATCTCATGTGCTCCGTCAGCACTGACAGACGGCTCGGAGGAGGAGGGAGGGACGGAGTGAGAGACTGATCGATATGTGCACTGAGATGAATGCGATGAAGGGGATCATCTCTCTATATCTCTCTTTCACTCTACCTTCTTCGCAATCCCATCACCCAGCCAACCATATTCTTTAATTCTCACACAGAGAATCCCCGCTCAATCAAATCAAACTTTATTCGTCACATGCGCCGAATACAACATGTAGACCTTACAGTGAAATGCCTACAAGCCCTTAACCAACAGTGCAGTTCAAGAAGAGTTAAGAAAACATTTACCAAGTACACTAAAGTAAAAAATAATAATAAAAAGTAACACAATAGGAATAACAATAACGAGGCTATATACAGGGGGTACCGATACCGAGTCAGTGTGGAGGCTATATACAGGGCGCACCGATACCGAGTCAGTGTGGAGGCTATATACAGGGCGCACCGATACCGAGTCAGTGTGGAGGCTATATACAGGGCGCACCGATACCGAGTCAGTGTGGAGGCTATATACAGGGGGTACCGATACCGAGTCAGTGTGGAGGCTATATACAGGGGTACCGATACCGAGTCAGTGTGGAGGCTATATACAGGGGGTACCGATACCGAGTCAGTGTGGAGGCTATATACAGGGGTACCGATACCGAGTCAGTGAGGAGGCTATATACAGGGCGCACCGATACCGAGTCAGTGTGGAGGCTATATACAGGGCGCACCGATACCGAGTCAGTGTGGAGGCTATATACAGGGCGCACCGATACCGAGTCAGTGTGGAGGCTATATACAGGGCGCACCGATACCGAGTCAGTGTGGAGGCTATATACAGGGCGCACCGATACCGAGTCAGTGTGGAGGCTATATACAGGGCGCACCGATACCGAGTCAGTGTGGAGGCTATATACAGGGCGCACCGATACCGAGTCAGTGTGGAGGCTATATACAGGGCGCACCGATACCGAGTCAGTGTGGAGGCTATATACAGGGCGCACCGATACCGAGTCAATGTGGAGGATATATACAGGGCGCACCGATACCGAGTCGGTGTGGAGGCTATATACAGGGCGCACCGATACCGAGTCAGTGTGGAGGCTATATACAGGGCGCACCGATACCGAGTCAGTGTGGAGGCTATATACAGGGCGCACCGATACCGAGTCAGTGTGGAGGCTATATACAGGGCGCACCGATACCGAGTCAGTGTGGAGGCTATATACAGGGCGCACCGATACCGAGTCAGTGTGGAGGCTATATACAGGGCGCACCGATACCGAGTCATTGTGGAGGCTATATACAGGGCGCAGCGATACCGATTCAGTGTGGAGGCTATATACAGGGCGCACCGATACCGAGTCAGTGTGGAGGCTATATACAGGGCGCACCGATACCGAGTCAGTGTGGAGGCTATATACAGGGCGCACCGATACCGAGTCAGTGTGGAGGCTATATACAGGGCGCACCGATACCGAGTCAGTGTGGAGGCTATATACAGGGCGCACCGATACCGAGTCAGTGTGGAGGATATATACAGGGCGCACCGATACCGAGTCAGTGTGGAGGCTATATACAGGGCGCACTGATACCGAGTCAGTGTGGAGGCTATATACAGGGCGCACCGATACCGAGTCAGTGTGGAGGCTATATACAGGGCGCACCGATACCGAGTCAGTGTGGAGGCTATATACAGGGCGCACCGATACCGAGTCAGTGTGGAGGCTATATACAGGGCGCACCGATACCGAGTCAGTGTGGAGGCTATATACAGGGCGCACCGATACCGAGTCAGTGTGGAGGCTATATACAGGGCGCACCGATACCGAGTCAGTGTGGAGGCTATATACAGGGCGCACCGATACCGAGTCAGTGTGGAGGCTATATACAGGGCGCACCGATACCGAGTCAGTGTGGAGGCTATATACAGGGCGCACCGATACCGAGTCAGTGTGGAGGCTATATACAGGGCGCACCGATACCGAGTCAGTGTGGAGGCTATATACAGGGCGCACCAATACCGAGTCAGTGTGCGGCAGTACAGGTTAGTTGATGTAATTTGTACATGTAGGAAGGGGTGAAGTGACTATGCATAGATAATAAACAGCGAGTAGCAGCAGTGTACAAAAGGGAGGGGGGGTCAATGTAAATTGTCTGGTGGTGATTTTATTAATTGTTCAGCAGTCTTATGGCTTGTGGACAGAAGCCGTTGAGGAGCCTTTTGGTCCTTAGTAGGGGACTAAGTACACACCCCTGAGGGGCCCCAGTGTTAAGGATCAGCATGGCAGACGTGTTGGCATGCATCTATTAATGGCCTCTCTCTCTCTCTCTCTCTCTCTCTCTCTCTCGGTCTCTGTCTCTGTCTCTCAATTCAATTTAAAGGGCTTTATTGGCATGGGAAACATATTTTAACATTGCCAAAGAAAGTTAAATAGACAATGAATGAAACTGAAATAAATAATAAAAAATGAACAGTAAACATTATAGAGACATTTCAAATATACAGTGTTATAATGATGTGCAAATTGATAAAGTACAAAAGGGAAAATAAATAAACATAAATATGGATTGTATTTATAATAGTGTTTGTTCTTCACTGGTTGCCCTTTTCTCTCTCGCTCTCTCGCTCGCTCTCTTGCTCGCTTTCTTACTCGGTATATGACTGACTGTATGTCATATACCATAATGGATGACATCTGTGTGTCTCTACAGTCTGTTGGGAAGTTGGGAATAGTAGAGTGTGGCTGTTACTGAGGTTGAAAGGCATGGGGGGAGAATGTAGTGTAGTGTGAGTGTGGTTCCTCAGCAGGCCCTCCCTGGCTCCTCAGTCCTAACACCAGCTCACTAGGCCCTCCCTGGCTCCTCAGTCCTAACACCAGCTCACTAGGCCCTCCCTGGCTCCTCAGTCCTAACACCAGCTCACTAGGCCCTCCCTGGCTCCTCAGTCCTAAAACCAGCTCACTAGGCCCTCCCTGGCTCCTCAGTCCTAACACCAGCTCACTAGGCCCTCCCTGGCTCCTCAGTCCTAACACCAGCTCACTAGGCCCTCCCTGGCTCCTCAGTCCTAACACCAGCTCACTAGGCCCTCCCTGGCTCCTCAGTCCTAAAACCAGCTCACTAGGCCCTCCCTGGCTCCTCAGTCCTAACACCAGCTCACTAGGCCCTCCCTGGCGCCGCAGTCCTAATAACAGCTCACTAGGTTTGCTGCTGTGGATCCTCAGTCCTAACACCATCTCACTAGGCCCTCCCTGGCTCCTCAGTCCTAACACCATCTCACTAGGCCCTCCCTGGCTCCTCAGTCCTAATAACAGCTCACTAGGTTTGCTGCTGTGGATCCTCAGTCCTAACACCAGCTCACTAGGCCCTCCCTGGCTCCTCAGTCATAACACCAGCTCACTAGGTCTGCTGCTATGGCTCCTCAGTCCTAACACCAGCTCACTAGGCCCGCTGCTGTGCTGTCTACCACTACATTAAAGTGGAGACATACAGTACATGAAGTCATATGGAAAGATGTGTACGTGTGTAGCAGAGACTGAATGGCTGTATAGAACCAGGCATTCACAGTGTACTGAAATAGAAAGAGCCCTCAAGGTATTCATAGTCAATCTGTGAATGCTCTCGCAGTCTTAGATTCTATGATCTGTGATACAATTAAGTTTTATGATATTTAAGTGATATATTCCTGAGGTCACAGAGTCAGTCATGTGATGTGAATAGATGTGCTCCCTCCCTGCCAGGTGCCTGTCCTCCAGAACTCAGATCTGATGGTTGAGGCAACAGCGCGGCGTGTGTTCAGTAACGCCCACACCTACCACATTAACTCCATCTCCGTGAACTCCGACTTCCAGACCTACATCTCCACGGATGACCTCAGGGTCAACCTGTGGAACCTGGAGATCACTGACCAGAGCTTCAGTATCCTTTCACCTTTACCCTTTAACCCCATACTAACATACCCTCTGTCATAGTTTATCTGTCTACAGTCATGGCCAAATGACACAAATATTAATTTTCACAAAGTCTGCTGCCTCAGTTTGTATGATGGTAATTTGTATATAATCCAGAATTTTATGAAGAGTGATCAAGGAAGCAAGGATATTGCACCTAAATCAACCATTTATCGGATCATCAAGAACTTCAAGGAGAGTGATTCAATTGTTGTGAAGAAGGCTTCAGGGCACCCAAGAAAGTCCAGCAAGCGCCAGGATCGTCTCCTGAAGTTGATTCAGCTGCGGGATCGGGGCACCACCAGTACAGAGCTTGCTCAGGAATGGCAGCAGGCAGGTGTGAGTGCATCTGCACGCACAGTGAGGCGAAGACTTTTGGAGGATGGCCAGATGTCAAGAATGGCAGCGAAGAAGCCACTTCTCTCCAGGAAAAACATCAGGGACAGACTGATATTCTGCAGAAGGTACAGGGATTGGACTGCTGAGGACTGGGGCAAAGTCATTTTCTCTGATGAATCCCCTTTCTGATTGTTTGGGGCATCCGGAAAAAAGCTTGTCCAGAGAAGACAAGGTGAGCGCTACCATCAGTCCTGTGTCATGCCAACAGTAAAGCATCTTGAGACCATTCATGTGTGGGGTTGCTTCTCAGCCAAGGGAGGGCTCACTTACAATTTTACCTAAGAACACAGCCATGAATAAAGAATGGTACCAACACATCCTCCGAGAGCAACTTCTCCCAACCATCCAGGAACAGTTTGGTGACGAACAATGCCTTTTCCAGCATGATGGAGCACCTTGCCATAAGGCAAAAGTGATAACTAAGTGGCTCGGGGAACAAAACATCGATATTTTGGGTCCATGGCCAGGAAACTCCCCAGACCTTAATCCCATTGACAATTTGTGGTCAATCCTCAAGAGGCGGGTGGACAAACAAAAACCCACAAATTCTGACAAACTATAAGCATTGATTATGCAAGAATGGGCTGCCATCAGTCAGGATGTGGCCCAGAAGTTAATTGACAGCATGTCAGGGCGGATTGCAGACGTTTTGAAAAAGAAGGGTCAATACTGCAAATATTGACTCTTTGCATCAACTTCATGTAATTGTCAATAAAAGTCTTTGACACTTATGAAATGCTTGTAATTATACTCCAGTATTCCATAGTAACATCTGACAAAAATATATAAAGACACTGAAGCAGCAAACTTTGTGAAAATGTATATTTGTGTCATTCTCAAATCTTTTGGCCACGACCGTACAACATTTCTAGGTTACCGACTGCAGCTTCAAATAACCTAGGAACAAGTGCCTGTATTCTGTTCATCTGTCTTGTCTTTAAACACCATTTAGCTGAACTGTTATTTCTCCCTGAGCATGCCCCTCCCCAGACATCGTGGACATTAAGCCGTGTAACATGGAGGATCTGACGGAGGTGATTACAGCAGCGGAGTTTCATCCTCAGCAGTGTAACACCTTGGCTTACAGCAGCAGTAGAGGGTCAGTACGACTCTGTGACATGAGGAAACAGGCGCTCTGCGACACACACTGCAAGTGTGAGTACTGGGAACAGGCATACTCACAGACACACATATTCAATCACCCACACACACACACACACACACACACACACACAGACACACGTATTCAATCACACACACACACACACACACACACACACACACACACACACACACACACACACACACACACACACACACACACACACACACACACACAAACACACACACACACACACACACACACACACACACACACACACGGTGTGACAGCTATGCCACTATCTGTGGAGGGGGAAAGAGATTGAAAAAAGAAGGGAGAGAGGGAGGGCAGTCTTCTCTGTCTCTATTGAACCAACCTTTATCCTACTACAGTCAATGATATGGTTGGGAATGATAACCACAAACATCAATAAGGTTGTCTGTCTGTCTTCTCTCCCAGTCAAGACAATGAAAGGCTCAACGTCTCAAAGCCCCTGTCTGTCTCTGGGAGCGTCAGATAATCTGCATATGACTCTGAAGGAAATGGATAATGAATACTTTGACATTTAAGCCTGAGGATCGATGGTGTAAGATGCTAAATTAATATATATACTATAATAATAACATACCTCCCTATGGAAATACCACGCTGTGTCCCAAATGGCACCCTATCCCCTATATAGTGTATTACTTTTGACCAGGGCCCATAGGGGATAGAGTGTAATTTGGGACGCAGACATTTTGCTCAATAACAGTAGTTATTTCCTGAGCTGTATTAATGTGTTCACCGGTCCGTACACACACACACACACACACACACACACACACACACACACACACACACACACACACACACACACACACACACACACACACACACACACACACACACACACACAATTACAGAGATCATACGTTTCCTGTAGTTCTTGACCAGGTTTGCACACACTGCAGCAGGGATTTTGGCCCACTCCTCCAAACAGACCTTCTCCAGATCCTTCAGGTTTCGGGGCTGTCTCTGGGCAATACGGACTTTCAGCTCCCTCCAAAGATTTTCTATTGGGTTCAGGTCTGGAGACTGGCTACGCCACTCCAGGACCTTGAGATGCTTCTTACGGTGCCACTCCTTAGTTGCCCTGGCAGTGTGTTTCGGGTCGTTGTCATGCTGGAAGATCCAGCCACGACCCATCTTCAATGCTCTTACTGAGGGAAAGAGGTTGTTGGCCAAGATCTCGCGATACATGGCCCCATCCATTCTCCCCTCAATACGGTGCAGTCGTCCTGTCCCCTTTGCAGAAAAGCATCCCCAAAGAATGATGTTTCCACCTCCATGCTTCATCGTTGGGATGGTGTTCTTGGGGTTGTACTCATCCTTCTTCTTCTTCCAAACACGACGAGTGGAGTTTAGACCAAAAAGCTCTATTTTTGTCTCATCAGACCACATTACCTTCTTCCATTCCTCCTCTGGATCATCCAGATGGTCATTGGCAAACTTCAGACGGGCCTGGACATGCGCTGGCTTGAGCAGGGGGACCTTGCGTGCGCTGCAGGATTTTAATCCATGACGGCGTAGTGTGTTACTAATGGTTTTCTTTGAGACTCTGGTCCCAGCTCTCTTCAGGTCATTGACCAGGTCCTGCCATGTAGTTCTGGGCTGATCCCTCACCTTCCTCATGATCATTGATGCCCCACGAGGTGAGATCTTGCATGGAGCCCCAGACCGAGGGTGATTGACCGTCATCTTGAACTTCTTCCATTTTCTAATAATTGTGCCAACAGTTGTTGCCTTCTCACCAAGCTGCTTGCCTATTGTCCTGTAGCTCATCCCAGCCTTGTGCAGGTCTACAATTTTATCCCTGATGTCCTTACACAGCTCTCTGGTCCTGGCCATTGTGGAGAGGTTGGAGTCTGTTTGATTGAGTGTGTGGACAGGTGTTTTTTATACAGGTAACGAGTTCAAACAGGTGCAGTTAATACAGGTAATGAGTGGAGAACAGGAGGGATTCTTAAAGAAAAACTAACAGTGAGAGTCTGTGAGAGCCGGAATTCTTACTGGTTGGTAGGTGATACAATGTGATTTTCTGGATTTTTTTAGATTCCGTCTCTCACAGTTGAAGTGTACCTATGATAAAAATTACAGACCTCTACATGCTTTGTAAGTAGGAAAACCTGCTAAATCGGCAGCGTATCAAAAACTTGTTCTCCCCACTGTAGTTGCTTTGGCCTTAGGGGGAGGATGTGGGAATTGGGATATTTGGGTTATTGTTATTCAAGAATAGCATCACTGACTTTGTCTTCAAGTGTGAGTAAAGAGCAGTGAGATACCCTAGGTTTGTCTGATAGCAGAACACACACACACAGAGTCTTGTACAGCTAACCTTGTGGGGACACGCAATTCAGTTTTTTTCCCCCTAACCTCTAACCTGTACTCTTACCCTAACGTTAACCCTAAAGTTAACCCTAACCCCAAAACTGAACCTTAAACCTAACCCTAAACCTAACCCTAGACTTAACCCTAGACTTAACCCTAGACCTAGACTTAACCCTAGACTTAACCCTAGACTTAACCCTAAACCTAGAACTAACCCTAGAACTAGACTTAACCCTAAACCTAAACCTGCTCTACAAAGGCAAAATGCAGTAACCTCAAATTTGGTCAGAAATCTTTGATCTATTGTAATGGCCATTTATAATATCTTATTAATGTGGTGTATTTGTTTCCTGACACAGGAACAAGCCAAAATATATCGTAGAGGATTAGAAATTGCTGTCTGTCGACAGAAAAAGACTTTGAAGTCAGATTTTGCAGCAAAAAGATTATGTAGTTAACTGTGTTTTGCCTTTGTAGGGCAGTATAACAGGCCCCCCGGTAGGCACTGATTCTCAGGAACAACACGCACACGCACACACAGACCCCCCCCCATACACACACACACACAGACCCCCCCATACACACACACACACACAGACCCCCCACCACACACACACACACACACGCACACACACACACACACACACACACACACACACACACACACACACACACACACACACAGACCCCCCACCACACACACACACACACACACACACACACAGAATTCATTCAATTCATGAACGCTCCCCCTGGTTTGATAACAGACTTGTCGATGCATAGCTTGTTATTCCTGTGGTGTAACCATTCATCTCCCTCCCTCCCTCCCTCCCTCCCTCCCTCAGTCTTTGAGGAGCCAGAGGACCCCTCCACTCGTTCATTTTTCTCAGAGATCATCTCTTCCATCTCAGACATCAAGTTTAGTCACAGCGGGCGCTTCTTGATGACACGGGACTACCTGACGGTCAAGGTGTGGGACCTCAACATGGAGACCAGACCGGTCCAGACATACCAGGTAGTCTACGCTGTGTGTGTACGCTGTGTGTCTACGCTGTGTGTCTACGCTGTGTGTGTACACTGTGTCTACGCTGTGTGTGTGTACACTGTGTATCTGGATCTGATCTCCCAGTATGTCTGTCTGTGACCAGATAGTGTAGACCGGGGACCAGCTGCCACTGTGGGGGGTTTACTAACAGTCAGTATCAGTCTTACAGATGAATCCAGGGTCCGGTAAGTCTTCCCTGGGATAATTGGTAGGGAAGACAGGGGGTATGATTGGGTTGAGTGAAGGGGCTGTAGTCTATGTCATTTGATTTGATTTATCTAAACTTTATTTAACATTGTAGGTCAATTGAGGACACCTTTCTCTCCGGAAGGGTAGTTTCATCGTTCATATCCGTGACATTGTAACAATAGTGATCTTGTTGTTTGTCCCCAGGTCCATGACTACCTGAGGGGTAAGCTGTGTTCTCTGTACGAGAACGACTGCATCTTCGACAAGTTTGAGTGTGTCTGGAACGGGTCAGACAGGTGAGTGTGATCTTATGTGTCTGTGTGTGTCTCTGTATGTGTGTGTGTGTCTTTGTCTCTGTGTGTGTGTCAATCAATCTCCTCTTGTCTCTCTCCAGTGTCATTATGACGGGGTCATATAATAATTTCTTCCGGATGTTTGATCGGAACACCAAGAAAGATGTGACTCTGGAGGCTTCCAGAGAGAACAGCAAACCCCGGGCCATCCTCAAACCACGCAAGGTAATACTGTAACACAGTTACATATGAAATATGTGCCAAAACTCTTTTATTTTGGATTGATGGTATGTAAATATACACTGCTCAAAAAAATTAAGGAAACACTAAAATAACACATCCTTGATCTGAAAGAATGAAATATTCTTATTAAATACTTCTTTCTTTACATAGTTGAATGTGCTGACAACAAAATCACACAAAAATTATCAATGGAAATCAAATTGATCAACCCATGGAGGTCTGGATTTGGAGTCACACTCAAAATTAAAGTGGAAAACGGCCTCCTCCACATCTCCGGATGTACTGGCCTGTCTCCTGGTAGCGCCTCCATGCTCTGGACACTACGCTGACAGACACAGCAAACCTTCTTGCCACAGCTCGCATTGATGTTCCATCCTGGATGAGTTGCACTACCTGAGCCACTTGTGTGGGTTGTAGACTCTGTCTCATGCTACCACTAGAGTGAAAGCACCACCAGCATTCAAAAGTGACCAAAACATCAGCCAGGAAGCATAGGAACTGAGAAGTGGTCTGTGGTCACCAACTGCAGAACCACTCCTTTATTGGGGGTGTCTTGCTAATTGCCTATAATTTCCACCTGTTGTCTATTCCATTTGCACAACAGCATGTGACATTTATTGTCAATCAGTGTTGCTTCCTAAGTGGACAGTTTGATTTCACAGAAGTGTGATTGACTTGGAGTTACATTGTGTTGTTTAAGTGTTCCCTTTATTTTTTTGAGCAGTGTATATATATTCTATACAGTATATTTGTAAGTCTTTGTTTGGTTATTGGATAGAGAGAGGTGAAAGATAGAGTAGTTATATTATAAGACGAGGAGAAATAGCAGTGGCCCAATTGGAAGCCATGCTGCAGTGGCCCAATTGGAAGCCATGCTGCAGTGGCCCAATTGGAAGCCATGCTGCAGTGGCCCAATTGGAAGCCATGCTGCAGTGGCCCAATTGGAAGCCATGCTGCAGTGGCCCAGATCGCCAGGTCACCCTAGGCCACTGATGGTATGTTTTAATGGATTTGTGTAAGATTGGCAAATGTCCAATTTCAGATTTTTTTGGTTTGTAACTGAAGAGGAGGAAATATTAACAATCAGTGTGTGCAAGGATGTGCTCATGAAGTCTCTCCTCACCTCTCATCACCTCCCCCTCCTCTTCTGCTCACCTCTCCCCTCCTATCCTTCCCCCTCCTCTCCGCTCTTCTCCTCACCTCTCATCTCCTCATCTCCCCCTCTTCTCCTCACCTCACCTCTCCTCACCTCCCCCTCATCTTCTGCTCACCTCTCCTCTCCTCTCCCCTCCTATCCTTCCTCCTCCTCTCCGCTCTGCTCCTCACCTCTCATCTTCTCACCTCCCCCTCTTCTCCTCACCTCACCTCTCCTCTCCTCTAACTTCCTCTCCCCTCCTCTTCTCTCCACACCCTTCCTCTCCTCTCCCCTTCATTCCTCTTCTCTTCTCTCCCCTCCTCTCCTTCCCCTCCCCTCCCCTCCTTTCCTCACCTCATCCTTCTCTCCTTTCCTCTCCTCTCCTTCTTTCTAGGTGTGTGTGGGAGGGAAGCGTCGTAAAGACGAGGTGACTGTTGACAGTCTGGACTTCAGTAAGAAGATCCTCCACTCCACCTGGCACCCACAGGAAAACATCATCGCCGTGGCAGCCAGTAACAACCTTTACATCTTCCAGGACAAGGTCACCTAGGGGTCAGCTTACTTCTGACCTCTAACCCCTGACCCCACGCAGGGGAAGAGATGGAGGGAGAGACTGAGAGGATGGAGAGAGCGCTGGATGGGAGTTACAGAGACAGAATAGGAGAGGGATGGAGGAAAGGTACGGAGACAGAAGAGGAGAGGGATGGAGGAGAGGTACAGAGACAGAAGATGAGAGGTACAGAGACAGAAGAGGAGAGGTACAGAGACAGAAGAGGAGAGGGATGTAGGAGAGGTACATAGACAGAAGAGGAGAGGTACAGAGACAGAAGAGGAGAGGTACAGAGACAGAAGAGGAGAGGTATGGAGGAGAGGTACAGAGACAGAAGAGGAGAGGGATGGAGGAGAGGTACAGAGACAGAAGAGGAGAGGGATGGAGGAGAGTTACAGAGACAGAAGAGGAGAGGTACAGAGACAGAAGAGGAGAGGGATGGAGGAGAGGTAGAGACAGAAGAGGAGAGGGATGGAGGAGAGGTAGAGACAGAAGAGGAGAGGGATGGAGGAGAGGTACAGAGACAGAAGAGGAGAGGGATGGAGTAGAGGTAGAGACAGAAGAGGGGAGGGATGGAGGAGAGGTAGAGACAGAAGAGGAGAGGGATGGAGGAGAGGTAGAGACAGAAGAGGAGAGGGATGGAGGAGAGGTAGAGAAAGAAGAGGAGAGGGATGGAGGAGAGGTACAGAGACAGAAGAGGAGAGGGATGGAGGAGAGGTACAGAGACATAAGAGGAGAGGGATGGAGGAGAGGTACAGAGACAGAAGAGGAGAGGGATGGAGGAGAGGTACAGAGACAGAAGAGGAGAGGGATGGAGGAGAGGTACAGAGACATAAGAGGAGAGGGATGGAGGAGAGATACAGAGACAGAAGAGGAGAGGGATGGAGGAGAGGTACAGAGACAGAAGAGGAGAGGGATGGAGGAGAGGTACAGAGACAGAAGAGGAGAGGGATGGAGGAGAGGTACAGAGACAGAAGAGGAGAGGGATGGAGGAGAGGTAGAGACAGAAGAGGAGAGGGATGGAGGAGAGGTAGAGACAGAAGAGGAGAGGGTTGGAGGAGAGGTACAGAGACAGAAGAGGAGAGGGATGGAGGAGAGGTAGAGACAGAAGAGGAGAGGGATGGAGGAGAGGTAGAGACAGAAGAGGAGAGGGATGGAGGAGAGGTAGAGACAGAAGAGGAGAGGGATGGAGGAGAGGTACAGAGACAGAAGAGGAGAGGGATGGAGGAGAGGTAGAGACAGAAGAGGAGAGGGATGGAGGAGAGGTAGAGACAGAAGAGGAGAGGGATGGAGGAGAGGTAGAGACAGAAGAGGAGAGGGATGGAGGAAAAGAGAAAGAGAGATGGATGTTTATTTACCTCTTCACTAAGTGTTCCTCCTCCTCCTCTCCTCTTGCCTGCCTTGTTGCTGTGAGTCTGATATGGCTGGAGGGAATGCTGGAATTCATGGAATGGGAATTTCCAGAACACACTTGGGAATTCCCGCTCCAAATGTGAGAGTGTTCAGCCTGGATAAAGTTAGGATGAAGACAGATGCTTCTTCTTGGCCTGAGTGGAATGAAATTAGCCACTTGCTCTGGCCTGCGCAAGCCTCTCCATGGCCTTCAGTTAACTGTTTTAGTTTTTCATTTGAGTGACACTTGAAGGAGCGTTGTCATGCAACCAGAGTAAGACTGGACTGGAGTCACAGATCAACTGAGATGAAACTGAGACATAGCAGAACACTCTATCTGACCAGTCGCCATTTTGTTTCCATAACAAGTCAAGACAGGAGAATATGAGGAGAACACAGACCTTTATGAAGGTTACTGAGGTATCTCCTGGCCTGTCCAGCCACTAGGCCACATCTGTCCCGTCCGGAGGTTTAGACAGGAGGTCACTGGACATGGACATGACTGTTACACAACTAACTGAACCTTAATTATAGCACTGAAACAGGTTTGACTCACAGTGTCCTCACTTGCATACTACCAACTGTAAATCAGTGTGCTAAGTGTGGATATTGGGAGTGTGGATGTTTTGGCCTGTTTCTGACATGATAATAACGTGAAGGATGTGATGAGGACTCTGACATTCAGGTGTTTATTTTATGTGATGATGTGTCTTTTTCTTGTCAATGATTCTGTTTTTGAAGCTGTGGTGCCTTTTTTGGTATGTGGGGTTGATGAGGAGGAGGATGGGGAGGATGAAGAGGGAGGTGAAAACAATGCAAGTGTGAATGTTTTTACCCAGAAATATAGGGGGGAAAAGCTAAGCAAATTTAAGTTACCATTGAGAAGTACTTGAATTCATCGAGTTTACTTTATAATTACATTTTAGCAACTGACTGCACATTTATAATTGCTGTTTTTTTAATTCACATCCCTGTTTTGACCACCATGCAGTAGTCTCACCATGCAGTAGTCTCACCATGCAGTAGTCTCACCATGCAGTGGATTAACATAACCAGCTAAAACAGTCCTATTATAGCTCAGTAAAAGACAGGGTTCTGTGTCTCATAACCAGCGCCCAGAGTTTTCCCTACTCCGAATACATCCAGTTCTCCATGCCTGTGTTTCTCTTCTGTTCTTTGGGGTGAAGTTGACCACAGATGCTGATCTTAGGTCAGTTTTGTGTTTTCTCCTCTAAGGTAAGGTTAGAATTGGGGAAGGGGAAGCTGATCCTAGATATGTGCCTACAGACAACTTCTAGCTGCAGTGTCCAACCAGAGAGGATGGTATCATGACTTCAAGCTTAACAACCGGTGATGAGGGCTCAATGATATCAGTGACTTTTAGCTATGATTGCATCCCAATTCACACCCCGTTCCCTTTATAGGGCACTACTTCTGACCAGGGCTCATAGGGCTCTGGTCAAAAGTAGTGCACTTTATAGGGTATAGGGTGTAATTTGTGAGGTACACTATGATTCCTTTACAAAGTGATGTCTTCTAAACAAATTCAGTTGTGTAACTTGGAAACAGTTTGTATGGCTCAGAATGTCATGAAATGCAAGTCCTTTACCATGCAGTCTTCACGCTTTCTGGAATTATTTTCAATAAAAAAGTTTAAGCACGCGGTTTCTGTCCTTTTTGTAGTTATAATAGATATTTCAGGGAAATGTTTAGGTGCATTTGGTATTGTGTTCTCTGTTCATCGAACTGTTCACAGTGGAAGTTCGTGGAAGTGCAACTTTTATAGTCCTCGTTTGAAAAATCCAGAGCGCCCTCATCTGGAGAAAGGCATAAAAATGTCCTGCTGGTCTTCCTCCTGATCTCCTATCCCATAACGTAGATAATAATCATAATGGTTCACATACGTTTAGAGTAAGGGCACATATAACTCATTTAGGGGACACAAATCTTTATTTTTAGGCTATTCCCAAAGTATAAATTATTATTCTGAGTCGACCAATTAAGGCATTTTGAAGCAATAATAACTTGTTGCCGGATATTATATAAACCATAACCTTAGACAGAGTACAGGTCTATACATGGATATTATATAAACCATAACCTTAGAGTAAAGGTCTATACATGGATATTATATAAACCATAACCTTAGAGTAAAGGTCTATACATGGATATTATATAAACCATAACCTTAGAGTAAAGGTCTATACATGGATATTATATAAACCATAACCTTAGACAGAGTAAAGGTCTATACATGGATATTATATAAACCATAACCTTAGAGTAAAGGTCTATACATGGATATTATATAAACCATAACCTTAGAGTACAGGTCTATACATGGATATTATATAAACCATAACCTTAGACAGAGTAAAGGTCTATACATGGATATTATATAAACCATAACCTTAGAGTAAAGGTCTATACATGGATATTATATAAACCATAACCTTAGAGTAAAGGTCTATACATGGATATTATATAAACCATAACCTTAGAGTAAAGGTCTATACATGGATATTATATAAACCATAACCTTAGAGTAAAGGTCTATACATGGATATTATATAAACCATAACCTTAGAGTAAAGGTCTATACATGGATATTATATAAACCATAACCTTAGACAGAGTACAGGTCTATACATGGATATTATATAAACCATAACCTTAGAGTAAAGGTCTATACATGGATATTATATAAACCATAACCTTAGAGTACAGGTCTATACATGGATATTATATAAACCATAACCTTAGAGTACAGGTCTATACATGGATATTATATAAACCATAACCTTAGAGTAAAGGTCTATACATGGATATTATATAAACCATAACCTTAGAGTACAGGTCTATACATGGATATTATATAAACCATAACCTTAGACAGAGTAAAGGTCTATACATGGATATTATATAAACCATAACCTTAGAGTAAAGGTCTATACATGGATATTATATAAACCATAACCTTAGAGTAAAGGTCTATACATGGATATTATATAAACCATAACCTTAGAGTAAAGGTCTATACATGGATATTATATAAACCATAACCTTAGAGTACAGGTCTATACATGGATATTATATAAACCATAACCTTAGAGTAAAGGTCTATACATGGATATTATATAAACCATAACCTTAGAGTAAAGGTCTATACATGGATATTATATAAACCATAACCTTAGACAGAGTACAGGTCTATACATGGATATTATATAAACCATAACCTTAGACAGAGTAAAGGTCTATACATGGATATTATATAAACCATAACCTTAGACAGAGTAAAGGTCTATACATGGATATTATATAAACCATAACCTTAGAGTAAAGGTCTATACATGGATATTATATAAACCATAACCTTAGAGTACAGGTCTATACATGGATATTATATAAACCATAACCTTAGAGTAAAGGTCTATACATGGATATTATATAAACCATAACCTTAGAGTAAAGGTCTATACATGGATATTATATAAACCATAACCTTAGACAGAGTAAAGGTCTATACATGGATATTATATAAACCATAACCTTAGAGTAAAGGTCTATACATGGATATTATATAAACCATAACCTTAGAGTAAAGGTCTATACATGGATATTATATAAACCATAACCTTAGAGTAAAGGCCTATACATGGATATTATATAAACCATAACCTTAGACAGAGTACAGGTCTATACATGGATATTATATAAACCATAACCTTAGAGTAAAGGTCTATACATGGATATTATATAAACCATAACCTTAGAGTAAAGGTCTATACATGGATATTATATAAACCATAACCTTAGAGTAAAGGTCTATACATGGATATTATATAAACCATAACCTTAGACAGAGTACAGGTCTATACATGGATATTATATAAACCATAACCTTAGACAGAGTACAGGTCTATACATGGATATTATATAAACCATAACCTTAGAGTACAGGTCTATACATGGATATTATATAAACCATAACCTTAGAGTAAAGGTCTATACATGGATATTATATAAACCATAACCTTAGAGTAAAGGTCTATACATGGATATTATATAAACCATAACCTTAGAGTAAAGGTCTATACATGGATATTATATAAACCATAACCTTAGAGTACAGGTCTATACATGGATATTATATAAACCATAACCTTAGAGTAAAGGTCTATACATGGATATTATATAAACCATAACCTTAGAGTAAAGGTCTATACATGGATATTATATAAACCATAACCTTAGAGTACAGGTCTATACATGGATATTATATAAACCATAACCTTAGACAGAGTACAGGTCTATACATGGATATTATATAAACCATAACCTTAGAGTACAGGTCTATACATGGATATTATATAAACCATAACCTTAGAGTAAAGGTCTATACATGGATATTATATAAACCATAACCTTAGAGTAAAGGTCTATACATGGATATTATATAAACCATAACCTTAGAGTAAAGGTCTATACATGGATATTATATAAACCATAACCTTAGACAGAGTAAAGGTCTATACATGGATATTATATAAACCATAACCTTAGAGTAAAGGTCTATACATGGATATTATATAAACCATAACCTTAGAGTAAAGGTCTATACATGGATATTATATAAACCATAACCTTAGAGTAAAGGTCTATACATGGATATTATATAAACCATAACCTTAGAGTAAAGGTCTATACATGGATATTATATAAACCATAACCTTAGACAGAGTAAAGGTCTATACATGGATATTATATAAACCATAACCTTAGAGTAAAGGTCTATACATGGATATTATATAAACCATAACCTTAGAGTAAAGGTCTATACATGGATATTATATAAACCATAACCTTAGAGTAAAGGTCTATACATGGATATTATATAAACCATAACCTTAGAGTAAAGGTCTATACATGGATATTATATAAACCATAACCTTAGACAGAGTAAAGGTCTATACATGGATATTATATAAACCATAACCTTAGACAGAGTAAAGGTCTATACATGGATATTATATAAACCATAACCTTAGACAGAGTAAAGGTCTATACATGGATATTATATAAACCATAACCTTAGAGTAAAGGTCTATACATGGATATTATATAAACCATAACCTTAGAGTAAAGGTCTATACATGGATATTATATAAACCATAACCTTAGAGTAAAGGTCTATACATGGATATTATATAAACCATAACCTTAGAGTAAAGGTCTATACATGGATATTATATAAACCATAACCTTAGACAGAGTAAAGGTCTATACATGGATATTATATAAACCATAACCTTAGAGTAGGTCTATACATGGTAAAGGTCTATACATGGATATTATATAAACCATAACCTTAGAGTAAAGGTCTATACATGGATATTATATAAACCATAACCTTAGAGTAAAGGTCTATACATGGATATTATATAAACCATAACCTTAGACAGAGTAAAGGTCTATACATGGATATTATATAAACCATAACCTTAGAGTAAAGGTCTATACATGGATATTATATAAACCATAACCTTAGAGTAAAGGTCTATACATGGATATTATATAAACCATAACCTTAGAGTAAAGGTCTATACATGGATATTATATAAACCATAACCTTAGACAGAGTAAAGGTCTATACATGGATATTATATAAACCATAACCTTAGAGTACAGGTCTATACATGGATATTATATAAACCATAACCTTAGAGTAAAGGTCTATACATGGATATTATATAAACCATAACCTTAGATATTATATAAACCATAACTTAGAGTAAAGGTCTATACATGGATATTATATAAACCATAACCTTAGAGTAAAGGTCTATACATGGATATTATATAAACCATAACCTTAGAGTAAAGGTCTATACATGGATATTATATAAACCATAACCTTAGAGTACAGGTCTATACATGGATATTATATAAACCATAACCTTAGAGTAAAGGTCTATACATGGATATTATATAAACCATAACCTTAGAGTAAAGGTCTATACATGGATATTATATAAACCATAACCTTAGAGTAAAGGTCTATACATGGATATTATATAAACCATAACCTTAGAGTACAGGTCTATACATGGATATTATATAAACCATAACCTTAGAGTACAGGTCTATACATGGATATTATATAAACCATAACCTTAGAGTAAAGGTCTATACATGGATATTATATAAACCATAACCTTAGAGTAAAGGTCTATACATGGATATTATATAAACCATAACCTTAGAGTAAAGGTCTATACATGGATATTATATAAACCATAACCTTAGAGTAAAGGTCTATACATGGATATTATATAAACCATAACCTTAGAGTAAAGGTCTATACATGGATATTATATAAACCATAACCTTAGAGTAAAGGTCTATACATGGATATTATATAAACCATAACCTTAGAGTAAAGGTCTATACATGGATATTATATAAACCATAACCTTAGAGTAAAGGTCTATACATGGATATTATATAAACCATAACCTTAGACAGAGTAAAGGTCTATACATGGATATTATATAAACCATAACCTTAGAGTAAAGGTCTATACATGGATATTATATAAACCATAACCTTAGAGTAAAGGTCTATACATGGATATTATATAAACCATAACCTTAGACAGAGTAAAGGTCTATACATGGATATTATATAAACCATAACCTTAGACAGAGTAAAGGTCTATACATGGATATTATATAAACCATAACCTTAGAGTAAAGGTCTATACATGGATATTATATAAACCATAACCTTAGAGTAAAAGTCTATACATGGATATTATATAAACCATAACCTTAGAGAACAGGTCTATACATGGATATTATATAAACCATAACCTTAGAGTAAAGGTCTATACATGGATATTATATAAACCATAACCTTAGAGTAAAGGTCTATACATGGATATTATATAAACCATAACCTTAGAGTAAAGGTCTATACATGGATATTATATAAACCATAACCTTATGGATATTATATAAACCATAACCAGAGTAAAGGTCTATACATGGATATTATATAAACCATAACCTTAGAGTAAAGGTCTATACATGGATATTATATAAACCATAACCTTAGAGTAAAGGTCTATACATGGATATTATATAAACCATAACCTTAGACAGAGTACAGGTCTATACATGGATATTATATAAACCATAACCTTAGAGTAAAGGTCTATACATGGATATTATATAAACCATAACCTTAGACAGAGTACAGGTCTATACATGGATATTATATAAACCATAACCTTAGAGTACAGGTCTATACATGGATATTATATAAACCATAACCTTAGAGTAAAGGTCTATACATGGATATTATATAAACCATAACCTTAGACAGAGTACAGGTCTATACATGGATATTATATAAACCATAACCTTAGAGTAAAGGTCTATACATGGATATTATATAAACCATAACCTTAGAGTACAGGTCTATACATGGATATTATATAAACCATAACCTTAGAGTAAAGGTCTATACATGGATATTATATAAACCATAACCTTAGAGTAAAGGTCTATACATGGATATTATATAAACCATAACCTTAGAGTAAAGGTCTATACATGGATATTATATAAACCATAACCTTAGAGTAAAGGTCTATACATGGATATTATATAAACCATAACCTTAGAGTAAAGGTCTATACATGGATATTATATAAACCATAACCTTAGAGTAAAGGTCTATACATGGATATTATATAAACCATAACCTTAGAGTAAAGGTCTATACATGGATATTATATAAACCATAACCTTAGAGTAAAGGTCTATACATGGATATTATATAAACCATAACCTTAGAGTAAAGGTCTATACATGGATATTATATAAACCATAACCTTAGAGTAAAGGTCTATACATGGATATTATATAAACCATAACCTTAGAGTAAAGGTCTATACATGGATATTATATAAACCATAACCTTAGAGTAAAGGTCTATACATGGATATTATATAAACCATAACCTTAGAGTAAAGGTCTATACATGGATATTATATAAACCATAACCTTAGAGTAAAGGTCTATACATGGATATTATATAAACCATAACCTTAGAGTAAAGGTCTATACATGGATATTATATAAACCATAACCTTAGAGTAAAGGTCTATACATGGATATTATATAAACCATAACCTTAGAGTACAGGTCTATACATGGATATTATATAAACCATAACCTTAGAGTAAAGGTCTATACATGGATATTATATAAACCATAACCTTAGAGTAAAGGTCTATACATGGATATTATATAAACCATAACCTTAGAGTACAGGTCTATACATGGATATTATATAAACCATAACCTTAGAGTAAAGGTCTATACATGGATATTATATAAACCATAACCTTAGACAGAGTAAAGGTCTATACATGGATATTATATAAACCATAACCTTAGAGTAAAGGTCTATACATGGATATTATATAAACCATAACCTTAGAGTAAAGGTCTATACATGGATATTATATAAACCATAACCTTAGAGTAAAGGTCTATACATGGATATTATATAAACCATAACCTTAGAGTACAGGTCTATACATGGATATTATATAAACCATAACCTTAGAGTAAAGGTCTATACATGGATATTATATAAACCATAACCTTAGAGTAAAGGTCTATACATGGATATTATATAAACCATAACCTTAGAGTAAAGGTCTATACATGGATATTATATAAACCATAACCTTAGAGTAAAGGTCTATACATGGATATTATATAAACCATAACCTTAGAGTACAGGTCTATACATGGATATTATATAAACCATAACCTTAGAGTAAAGGTCTATACATGGATATTATATAAACCATAACCTTAGAGTAAAGGTCTATACATGGATATTATATAAACCATAACCTTAGAGTAAAGGTCTATACATGGATATTATATAAACCATAACCTTAGAGTAAAGGTCTATACATGGATATTATATAAACCATAACCTTAGAGTAAAGGTCTATACATGGATATTATATAAACCATAACCTTAGACAGAGTACAGGTCTATACATGGATATTATATAAACCATAACCTTAGAGTAAAGGTCTATACATGGATATTATATAAACCATAACCTTAGACAGAGTACAGGTCTATACATGGATATTATATAAACCATAACCTTAGAGTAAAGGTCTATACATGGATATTATATAAACCATAACCTTAGAGTAAAGGTCTATACATGGATATTATATAAACCATAACCGTAGACAGAGTACAGGTCTATACATGGATATTATATAAACCATAACCTTAGACAGAGTAAAGGTCTATACATGGATATTATATAAACCATAACCTTAGAGTAAAGGTCTATACATGGATATTATATAAACCATAACCTTAGAGTAAAGGTCTATACATGGATATTATATAAACCATAACCTTAGAGTACAGGTCTATACATGGATATTATATAAACCATAACCTTAGACAGAGTACAGGTCTATACATGGATATTATATAAACCATAACCTTAGAGTACAGGTCTATACATGGATATTATATAAACCATAACCTTAGAGTACAGGTCTATACATGGATATTATATAAACCATAACCTTAGAGTACAGGTCTATACATGGATATTATATAAACCATAACCTTAGACAGAGTACAGGTCTATACATGGATATTATATAAACCATAACCTTAGAGTACAGGTCTATACATGGATATTATATAAACCATAACCTTAGAGTAAAGGTCTATACATGGATATTATATAAACCATAACCTTAGAGTACAGGTCTATACATGGATATTATATAAACCATAACCTTAGAGTAAAGGTCTATACATGGATATTATATAAACCATAACCTTAGACAGAGTACAGGTCTATACATGGATATTATATAAACCATAACCTTAGAGTAAAGGTCTATACATGGATATTATATAAACCATAACCTTAGAGTAAAGGTCTATACATGGATATTATATAAACCATAACCTTAGACAGAGTACAGGTCTATACATGGATATTATATAAACCATAACCTTAGAGTAAAGGTCTATACATGGATATTATATAAACCATAACCTTAGAGTACAGGTCTATACATGGATATTATATAAACCATAACCTTAGACAGAGTACAGGTCTATACATGGATATTATATAAACCATAACCTTAGAGTAAAGGTCTATACATGGATATTATATAAACCATAACCTTAGACAGAGTACAGGTCTATACATGGATATTATATAAACCATAACCTTAGAGTAAAGGTCTATACATGGATATTATATAAACCATAACCTTAGAGTAAAGGTCTATACATGGATATTATATAAACCATAACCTTAGAGTAAAGGTCTATACATGGATATTATATAAACCATAACCTTAGAGTAAAGGTCTATACATGGATATTATATAAACCATAACCTTAGAGTAAAGGTCTATACATGGATATTATATAAACCATAACCTTAGAGTAAAGGTCTATACATGGATATTATATAAACCATAACCTTAGAGTAAAGGTCTATACATGGATATTATATAAACCATAACCTTAGAGTACAGGTCTATACATGGATATTATATAAACCATAACCTTAGAGTAAAGGTCTATACATGGATATTATATAAACCATAACCTTAGAGTAAAGGTCTATACATGGATATTATATAAACCATAACCTTAGAGTAAAGGTCTATACATGGATATTATATAAACCATAACCGTAGACAGAGTACAGGTCTATACATGGATATTATATAAACCATAACCGTAGACAGAGTACAGGTCTATACATGGATATTATATAAACCATAACCTTAGAGTACAGGTCTATACATGGATATTATATAAACCATAACCTTAGAGTAAAGGTCTATACATGGATATTATATAAACCATAACCTTAGAGTACAGGTCTATACATGGATATTATATAAACCATAACCTTAGAGTAAAGGTCTATACATGGATATTTGTATTTATTTAACCTTTATTTAACTAGGCAAGTCAGTTAAGAACAAATTCTTATTTACAATGACGGCCTCCCCCGGCCAAACCCTCCCCTAACCCGGATACTACCTACTGGATCTATTATTCACACTGGCCCTTGGCCTTCTAATAGGCAAAACAGAGATGACTAATTCACAGTGTCAAACTATATTGCATTGGCTAAAATGATTGCCACCAATTTCCAGCCATTTTCAACCATGGAGGACAGAGGTTTTAGAAATGATAGAAATATTCTAAATCCAATGTACACAATTCCAAGCAGGAAAACCCCTTCAAAAGCACTTATTCCACAACTGTACAGGAGCACACAGGCTTCAGTGCAGGAAAGAGTCCAAAAGCTACTGCAGTTTGCCTTACCACTGACTCCTGGACATCAAGGGTAACCACTTCTTACATGTCGGTTACATGTCACTTCATTGAAGATTTTGCGATGTCTAGCTGTCTTCTGGACTGCTTTGAGTTCAGCGTCAGACACACCTCAGAGAACTTGGCAGAGGAACTGTTGTGATTGGCCAGAGAATGGCAAGTAGATGGAAAAGTGGTCTGTTGTGTTAGCGACAATGCAGCTAACATAACCAAAGCCATGAACATTTTAAAATGGACCCATCATCCATGTCTTGCCCACACAATCAACCTGATTGTAAGAGACGCTCTGAAGGTGGTGAAGGCCACTGTGGACAAAGTGAAAGCAGCTGTGGAATACGTCCACAGGAGCACAGTAGGTGCTGAATAACTAAAGTCTACACAGCGCCAGATGGGGATGCCTGAGCTGAGGCCTAAACAAGACTGCACTATAAGGTGGAATTCAACATTTTATATGTTGAAGAGGTTTCTTGAGTCAAAGGATGCCATCATCTCTACCCTGGCCATTGTCATTGCACCTGTTGATGCTCTGACCCAAGAGGAATGGGAGGTGGTGGAGGAGGTGTGCAGAGTCCTGGAACCCTTTGAGCAGGTCACTGTGGAGATCAATGGAGAGAGGTACAGTAAGCAGTTATTACTACATCATTATTTAATCAGGTATTATATATGTATATAAGCAGTAGATTAGAATGTAGTATAGGCAGACAAAACATGAACCTGTCACGCCCTGACCATAGAGAGCTGTTTATTCTCTATGTTGGTTGGGGCGTGATAGTGACTCGGGTGGGTCATCTAGGTGATTAATGGTTTATGTTGGCCTGGTATAGTTCCCAATCAGAGACAGCTGTTGATCGTTGTCTCTGATTGGGGATCATATTTAGGTAGCCATTTTCCCCATTGTGATTTGTGGGATCTTGACTATGTATAGTTGCCTAGTAGCACTGTTAGCTTCCCGTTTCGTTTGTGCTTTATTGTTTTGTTTGATGAGTTTCGATTTATTAAAATATGTGGAACAAGGCCTCTGTCTGCCCACGGCTTACTAAAGTCATGACAGGGAGACTATGCATAGGGGCCACATCCGTTCCCTCTGAGAGGGTCTTCTCGAAAACGGGACAAATAATTACTGAGAGAAGAAACCGCATCAGCCCCTCGAAAGTGAGGCAGCTTGTATTTCTGAATGCAAATCTATCATAAAAGATAAATCTGGTCAGCATTGCTGTGTGCTGCTGGTTATAACATGGCAATAAAGAAGAGAGAGAAAAGAGGGACCAGTTTAATGTTTTAAGTGGGATGCTGCAGTTTTGCACATTGTTATTTATTTTTCTTTGATAAAGTGGAATATTCTATTATGCTGTTCAGATTCTATTCGTTTTGAATGGTTAGATTTACAGGCACTTTGTTTATATACTTTAAAAAGTTATACTTTAAATGCAAATGTTTAATAGCTTTCTACTTTATAACAAACCAATGCATTTTTAAATACATTGTGGTTAAGGTAGAGTATGATTTCATTTAATAATTTAATTAGAATTGTTTTAACAACAATCATAGTCAAACTATCGCAAACTGTTTGACTTTAAAAAATACAAAACATATATTTTTTAAAGAGCCGTTTGGGAGCCAAAAGAGCCGGCTCTTTTTGGTGAGCTGAGCTGAAAAGAGCCGGAATGCCCATCACTAAACATCGTACAGAGCAGAGCCTGTTGGGGACGGTTGGAACAGGGACAGCGCTCTAATTGGCCCCGGGAATCTCGCGCAGTTTAACTGGGGCTGTCAATCAAACTGCCACCTTTATAAGGGCGGATAAACCCGGCAGGAGACAGACAGACAGGACAGGAGTGTGACTGTCTGGGAGCAGATCGATTTTTGATAAACAGATAAGGCTACAATCAGTAGTTGAGTTTTAGATTGAGATTGATCCATTCACCTGTTTGTTGACTAATCTTTTAGAATATTTTTCTCTCAATACTTTTTTTCCTAGTCAGTCTTCTCATTAGTTTACCTTTCCACCAGTCTAGACTTCTTGTGTTAAGTTGGCTTTCAATATACTTTTAAAAATATTTCTTTACTCTATATAAAAAGTCTAAGTAGTTCTCTGTTGTCTCTCACCACCTGTCTCTTCTGAGATGGATAAACTGCCAAGGGTGAACCTAACGGCTGCTAACAGCTCTACTGTGGACCGGCTTCATCCTTCCTTCATCGAGCATGATTCCTACCAGCACCTGTGTGTCCTCGTGCCTGTCATCCTGGGGGTGATCTGTGTCCTTGGGCTGGCCAGTACCCTCACAGCCATGGGCATCCTGATCTCCAACGCGCACCGTGGGAAACTATCCCTTATCAACGCTCTCATCCTCAACCTGATGTTTGCCGACAGCCTTGTACTGGCATTCGCCCTCCCGTTCCGCGCTGCTGCCTTTTCCAAACCCAGTTGGACGCTTGGTTGGACAGTGTGCAAGACCTGTGATTGGTTCCTGCAGAGCTGCATGGCTGCGAAGAGTTTTACCGTAGCGGTGTTGGCTAAGGCTTGTTACCGTTATGTCTCTAACCCGACTAAACAGGTCAGCATCCGTCTACGCTCCATCCTATTGGTGATGTGGTTCCTCTGGCTGTCTGCCTGCTCCGCTCCCATCCCTACCTGGCTGTTCTCTTCACTGCAGAGAGAGACCCGGGGGCTGGTGTGTGTGCAGGTGGTTCCCCCCGAAGCGCAGGACTTCATGTCGGTCTATGTCAAGGCGTACCCCCTGGGTGTGTTCTGCGCCCCTTTGAGTTTTGCCCTGCTGTATTTCTGGCGGGTGTATGGGCAGTGCCAGCGGCGCTGTAGTAAGACCCAGAACCTCCGAACGCAGATCAGATCCAGGAAGCTCACTCTGATGCTATTCAGTCTGACGGTAGCCATGACAACACTGTGGCTGCCGCAGTGGGTGGTCTGGGTGTGGGAGCGGCACGCCGCGGAGCGAGAGGCACAGGGACCGGGAGAGGGAGGACCCTTTGTCGTCTTCTCTCCCCCTCTCCTCCTCTCCCTCTCTGCCCTGCTCCTCACTTTCTTTCTCTCCCTGGTGAACCCCCTCATTGTCCTCTCTCTGTCAGAGGAGTTCAGAGAGGGTTACAGAGGTCTGTGGAGGTGCCTTACTCTTCGTAAACACACCCTGTCCAACCCCAAACCTGGCCCCCATGCACCCACTGCCCCCCAGTCCCCCTGCCCGCGACCGGAGACCTCGGGCCAGCCGAGGGGAGGAGACGGAGGCCTAGGCTCCATCCCTTGCCAGGGGACGACAGTTGATCCCCAACCCCAGATGGAGCAGGGCGGAGTGGGAGAGGCGGAGGATGAGGCAGAGGGAGAGAGCCCTCGGGATGGGATCGTGCTGCTAGACGTGGAGCAGTTTTGGCATGAGAGAGAAACAGGCTCCATGACAGAAGAGAATGATCCCATACCCTGGGAGCACCAGGAGGGAGCACCAACCGAAGGGAGGAAGTGAAGGAAGTGAGGAGAAGATATACACACAGACGAACAGGACTGGTTCTAAGAGGCTACTCAATACTCAGTTACATCTGTTCTTGTCTTTGTGTATCTGTCTATCTTGTGTGGTTTTTGTGAACAAATTGTGTTACCCACCACAACCAGTGATTTTTAAGCAAAAGGTTGTTTGAGAGTATTTGGATACTGCCTCAACGATGCCTGATACACTATTTAGCATCGAGACCAGCCAGTAAGCCTCCCCTCTCTCTTCCTCTCAGTTAGAGCCACAGCGTTCAAACAACCTTCAAACAACACACACACTAACAGACTACATCAAATGTCAGTCCGACTGTAACGGACTGACATTTGACTATACCTCACTGGACTGAAGATCAGTCAACAGAGGAATCAGCACAGGAGACAACATAGGAGACGATACAGGAGACAATACAGGAGACAACACAGGAGACAATACAGGAGACAACACAGGAGACAATACAGGAGACAACACAGGTGACAATACAGGAGACAACACAGGAAACAACACAGGAGTCAATGGTTGGTATTCATTCAACTGTGTCTATGATATTGTTTGATGGGAATTGCATTGGTTTGTCAACTGTTTGATTGGTTATTGTTATGGTGAATATATATAAAGTGTTATATTTCACTGTAGATGTATATATATATATATATATATATATATATATATATATATATATATATATATATATATATATATATACACACACAGAGTATATATATTGGAGGTATTCTACTTATCCTTGAAGTAATGACCAACAGTAATGTCTGTTGTAAATACCAACAAGAGTTTGAAATGATTTGATACAACAACAAGGCAGAATAAATAGCCTTTAGAAATCAGTAAGAGCATTTCTGTATGCTATTGAACAGTATTTGATGTTACTGTTACATGTATCAGTGTTTGATTCTCCTATTTGAGGTGGTTTTGTAATGATATGTGCTTGTAAAAAAGGTTGTTTATAATAAAGTGATATATAAAATTGATCCAGTGCTCTATTTGATTTAATCTTTATTACTATAATAAATTCAATGTACATACAGTGGGGCAAAAAAGTATTTAGTCAGCCACCAATTGTGCAAGTTCTCCCACTTAAAAATATGAAAGAGGCCTGTAATTTTCATCATAGGTACACTTCAACTATGAAAAAAAATCCAGAAAATCACATTGTAGGATTTTTTATGAATTTATTTGCAAATTATGGTTGAAAATAAGTATTTGGTCAATAACAAAAGTTTATCTCAATACTTTGTTATATACCCTTTGTTGGCAATGACAGAGGTCAAATGTTTTCTGTAAGTCTTCATAAGGTTTTCACACACAGTTTTACTCCATGCAGATCTCCTCTAGAGCAGTGATGTTTTGGGGCTGTTGCTGGGCAACACGGACTTTCAACTCCCTCCAAAGATTTTCTATGGGGTTGAGATCTGGAGACTGGCTAGGCCACTCCAGGACCTTGAAATGCTTCTTACGAAGTCACTCCTTCGTTGCCCGGGCGGTGTGTTTGGAATCATTGTCATGCTGAAAGACCCAGCCACATTTCATGTTCAATGCCCTTGCTGATGGAAGGAGGTTTTCACTCAAAATCTCACAATACATGGCCCCATTCATTCTACAAATAAATCATAGAGATTTATTTGTAGACGAATACACTTGAAACAAATAGCCAAACCCGAAAACTGCAGACATTACAAGTGCCTCCCCCGCGATTAAACCCCCATAAAAAAATGAAACGCAGCCTAACGTGATCATTGACAGCTGCCTTGAAGGACACAATTAAAAAATGCTTTCTGATACTAAGATCAGTGAAATGGAGGCTAAACTGACAATGGAGTAAAGAGCAGAAATCTCAACTAGCAAGCAAGTCACAGCAAAGAAGAATTGAGTGTGTGCGCGTTCACACACCGGCTCCAAGCATAAGTGATACAAGTGGTCTCTTAGACCCGACACAAAACACACACACACACACACATATATATGTAAGAATAGTAGAATAGATTTAAGCTACATATACTCAGTGTTTTCTAAAACTAGCCAGCTTCACATTCCATTTCAGGCTTTATTCGTACGATTATTGCTTGTCCACCTACCGCTAACCAGCAGGCTTGTAACTGTCGCATGTGGCCCGTCGAACACCGAACTCTCGTTGAGACAATGCTGATACAACAAACCTGATTTCCTTGTGCCGAAATCAAAATGAAACAACAGTTATCATGCAAATTTAGCAGTCTGTGGTGTGAAATAGGCTTCTTGATGTGACGTATTTATAAAATGGTTTATCGTTAATGCTGTCTTTGGTGTGCTTATCAATGCACAAGCACCACACTCCTATCGATACAATAATCGTATTGTCATGCACAAGTTTTACTGTGTGTGAAGTTTCAAATGTATTCTGTCTTTACTAAATGTGTACTGTGATAGGTATTTTAACATGACAATTTGTTTTGCACAAAAAACAAACATTTAATTAATAAAATATTTAATCAGTCATCTTCCTCAAATGGAGGGGATGATAATGATAATTTCATTGGTCCTCAACTCGCGGCTCAGACACGTCATTCAGGATAAACATAGTTAGCTCTGGGTCAGCCTGCCCCGGAGCTGGTTAGTTCTGAAAGAATCGTTGGCACCTGACTTAAAGGTGAGCCAATTTCATGGTACTGATTATCCCGAGTTGAACTCAGAGGTTATCAAATTTTCCGCGCTACCTCCTCAAACCAAGTACGTAGTGTAGTGCTCAGGTGCAATTTCGAAATGTGGTTGTGCTGCCCAGCTATGTAATGGGAACCCATCTATGTAATGGGAACCCAGCTATGTAATGGGAACCCAGCTATATAGTGGGGACCTAGCAACCTAGGTATGTAATGGGGACCCAGCTATGTAATGGGGACCCAGCTACCCAGCTATGTAATGGGGACCCAGCTACCCTGCTATGTAATGGGGACCCAGCTACCCAGCTATGTAATGGGGACCTAGCTATGTAATGGGTACCCAGCTACCCTGCTATGTAATGGGGACCCAGCTGCCCAGCTATGTAATGGGAACCCAGCTATGTAATGGGGACCCAGCAACTCAGCTATGTAATGGGGACCCAGCTATGTAATGGGGACCCAGCTATGTAATGGGGACCCAGTGACCCTGCTATGTAATGGTGACCCACCTACCCTGCTATGTAATGGGGACCCAGCTATGTAATGGGAACCCTGCTATGTAATGGGGACCCAGCTACCCTGCTATGTAATGGGGACCCAGCTATGTAATGGGAACCCTGCTATGTAATGGGGACCCAGCAACTCAGCTATGTAATGGGGACCCAGGTATGTAATGGGGACCCAGTGACCCTGCTATGTAATGGTGACCCACCTACCCTGCTATGTAATGGGGACCCAGCTATGTAATGGGAACCCTGCTATGTAATGGGGACCCAGCTACCCTGCTATGTAATGGGGACCCAGCTATGTAATGGGAACCCTGCTATGTAACGGGGACCCAGCTACTCAGCTATGTAATGGGGACCCAGCTACCCAGCTATGTAATGGGGACCCAGTTACCCTGCTATGTAGTGGGGACCCAGCTATGTAATGGGGACCCAGCTATGTAATGGGGACCCAGCTACCCAGCTATGTAATGGGGACCCAGTTACCCTGCTATGTAGTGGGGACCCAGTTACCCTGCTATGTAGTGTGGACCCAGCTATGTAATGGGAACCCAGCTATGTAATGGGGACCCAGCTATGTAATGGGAACCCAGCTATGTAATGGGGACCCAGCTATGTAATGGGGACCCAGCTATGTAATGGGAACCCAGCTATGTAATGGGGACCCAGCTATGTAATGGGGACCCAGCTATGTAATGGGGACCCAGCTTTGTAATGGGAACCCAGCTATGTAATGGGAACCCAGCTATGTAATGGGAACCCAGCTATGTAATGGGGACCCAGCTATGTAATGGGGACCCAGCTATGTAATGGGGACCCAGCTATGTAATGGGGACCCAGCTATGTAATGGGGACCCAGCTATGTAATGGGAACCCAGCTATGTAATGGGGACCCAGCTATGTAATGGGGACCCAGCTACCCAGCTATGTAATGAGGACCCAGTTACCCTGCTATGTAGTGTGGACCCAGCTATGTAATGGGAACCCAGCTATGTAATGGGAACCCAGCTATGTAATGGGGACCCAGCTATGTAATGGGGACCCAGCTATGTAATGGGGACCCAGCTATGTAATGGGGACCCAGCTATGTAATGGGAACCCAGCTATGTAATGGGACCCAGCTATGTAATGGGGACCCAGCTACCCAGCTATGTAATGAGGACCCAGTTACCCTGCTATGTAGTGGGGACCCAGCTATGTAATGGGGACCCAGCTACTCAGCTATGTAATGGGGACCCAGCTATGTAATGGGGAACCAGCTATGTAATGGGGACCAAGCTACCCTGCTATGTAATGGGGGCCCAGCTACCCTGCTATGTAATGGGGACCCAGCTACCCAGCTATGTAATGGGGACCCAGCTACCCAGCTATGTAATGGGGACCCAGCTACCCTGCTATGTAATGGGGACCCAGCTACCCTGCTATGTAATGGGGACCCAGCTACCCTGCTATGTAAAGGGGACCCAGCTACCCTGCTATGTAATGGGGACCCAGCTACCCAGCTATGTATTGGGGACCCAGCTACCCAGCTATGTAATGGGAACCCTGCTATGTAATGGGGACCCAGCTACCCAGCTTTGAAATGACGACCCAGCTACCCAGCTATGTAATGAGGTCCCAGCTACCCAGCTATGTAGTGGGGACCCAGCTACCCAGCTATGTAGTGGGGACCCAGCTACCCTGCTATGTAATGGGGACCCAGCTACCCTGCTATGTAATGGGATACCCAGCTACCCAGCTATGTAGTGGGGACCCAGCTATGTAATGGGGACCCAGCTACCCTGCTATGTAATGGGGACCCAGCTACCCAGCTATGTAATGGGGACCCAGCTATGTAATGGGAACCCTGCTATGTAATGGGGACCCAGCTACCCTGCTATGTAATGGGGACCCAGCTACCCAGCTATGTAATGGGGACCCAGCTACCCTGCTATGTAATGGGGACCCAGCTACCCAGCTATGTAATGGGGACCTAGCTATGTAATGGGGACCCAGCTACCCTGCTATGTAATGGGGACCCAGCTGCCCAGCTATGTAATGGGAACCCAGCTATGTAATGGGGACCCAGCTACTCAGCTATGTAGTGGGGACCCAGCTACTCAGCTATGTAATGGGGACCCAGCTATGTAATGGGGACCCAGCTATGTAATGGGGACCCAGCTATGTAATGGGAACCCTGCTATATAATGGGGACACAGCTACCCTGCTATGTAATGGGGACCCAGCTACCCAGCTATGTAATGGGCACCCAGCTACCCTGCTATGTAATGGGGACCCAGCTACCCAGCTATGTAATGGGGACCTAGCTATGTAATGGGGACCCAGCTACCCTGCTATGTAATGGGGACCCAGCTGCCCAGCTATGTAATGGGAACCCAGCTATGTAATGGGGACCCAGCTACTCAGCTATGTAGTGGGGACCCAGCTACTCAGCTATGTAATGGGGACCCAGCTATGTAATGGGGACCCAGCTATGTAATGGGGACACAGCTACCCTGCTATGTAATGGGGACCCAGCTACCCAGCTATGTAATGGGCACCCAGCTACCCTGCTATGTAATGGGGACCCAGCTACCCAGCTATGTAATGGGGACCTAGCTATGTAATGGGGACCCAGCTACCCTGCTATGTAATGGGGACCCAGCTGCCCAGCTATGTAATGGGAACCCAGCTATGTAATGGGGACCCAGCTACTCAGCTATGTAATGGGGACCCAGCTATGTAATGGGAACCCTGCTATGTAATGGGGACCCAGCTACCCTGCTATGTAATGGGGACCCAGCTATGTAATGGGAACCCTGCTATGTAATGGGGACCCAGCTACTCAGCTATGTAATGGGGACCCAGCTACCCAGCTATGTAATGGGGACCCAGTTACCCTGCTATGTAGTGGGGACCCAGCTATGTAATGGGGACCCAGCTATGTAATGGGGACCCAGCTATGTAATGGGGACCCAGCTATGTAATGGGGACCCAGCTATGTAATGGGGACCCAGTTACCCTGCTATGTAATGGGGACCCAGCTATGTAATGGGGACCCAGCTACCCAGCTATGTAATGAGGACATAGCTGAGGCTAATCTGAAAACAAGACTCCCCAAATTTTATCAGCATATCGATTGCGCAACCAGGGGTGGAAAGACCTTGGATCATTGTTACTCTAACTTCCGCGACGCATATAAGGCCCTGCCCCGCCCCCCTTTCGGAAAAGCTGACCACGACTCCATTTTGTTGATCCCTGCCTACAGACAGAAACTAAAACAAGAGGCTCCCACGCTGAGGTCTGTCCAACGCTGGTCTGACCAAGCTGACTCCACACTCCAAGACTGCTTCCATCACGTGGACTGGGACATGTTTCGTATTGCGTCAGACAACAACATTGACGAATACGCTGATTCGGTGTGCGAGTTCATTAGAACGTGCGTTGAAGATGTCGTTCCCATAGCAACGATTAAAACATTCCCTAACCAGAAACCGTGGATTGATGGCAGCATTCGTGTGAAACTGAAAGCGCGAACCACTGCTTTTAATCAGGGCAAGGTGTCTGGTAACATGACCGAATACAAACAGTGCAGCTATTCCCTCCGCAAGGCTATCAAACAAGCTAAGCGTCAGTACAGAGACAAAGTAGAATCTCAATACAACGGCTCAGACACAAGAGGCATGTGGCAGGGTCTACAGTCAATCACGGACTACAGGAAGAAATCCAGCCCAGTCACGGACCAGGATGTCCTGCTCCCAGGCAGACTAAATAACTTTTTTGCCCGCTTTGAGGACAATACAGTGCCACTGACACAGCCTGCAACGAAAACTTGCGGTCTCTCCTTCACTGCAGCCGAGGTGAGTAAGACATTTAAACGTGTTAACCCTCGCAAGGCTGCAGGCCCAGACGGCATCCCCAGCCGCGCCCTCAGAGCATGCGCAGACCAGCTGGCCGGTGTGTTTACGGACATATTCAATCAATCCCTATACCAGTCTGCTGTTCCCACATGCTTCAAGAGGGCCACCATTGTTCCTGTTCCCAAGAAAGCTAAGGTAACTGAGCTAAACGACTACCGCCCCGTAGCACTCACTTCCGTCATCATGAAGTGCTTTGAGAGACTAGTCAAGGACCATATCACCTCCACCCTACCTGACACCCTAGACCCACTCCAATTTGCTTACCGCCCAAATAGGTCCACAGACGATGCAATCTCAACCACACTGCACACTGCCCTAACCCATCTGGACAAGAGGAATACCTATGTGAGAATGCTGTTCATTGACTACAGCTCGGCATTCAACACCATAGTACCCTCCAAGCTCGTCATCAAGCTCGAGACCCTGGGTCTCGACCCCGCCCTGTGCAACTGGGTACTGGACTTCCTGACGGGCCGCCCCCAGGTGGTGAGGGTAGGCAACAACATCTCCTCCCCGCTGATCCTCAACACTGGGGCCCCACAAGGGTGCGTTCTGAGCCCTCTCCTGTACTCCCTGTTCACCCACGACTGCGTGGCCACGCACGCCTCCAACTCAATCATCAAGTTTGCGGACGACACAACAGTGGTAGGCTTGATTACCAACAACGACGAGACGGCCTACAGGGAGGAGGTGAGGGCCCTCGGAGTGTGGTGTCAGGAAAATAACCTCACACTCAACGTCAACAAAACTAAGGAGATGATTGTGGACTTCAGGAAACAGCAGAGGGAACACCCCCCTATCCACATCGATGGAACAGTAGTGGAGAGGGTAGCAAGTTTTAAGTTCCTCGGCATACACATCACAGACAAACTGAATTGGTCCACTCACACAGACAGCATTGTGAAGAAGGCGCAGCAGCGCCTCTTCAACCTCAGGAGGCTGAAGAAATTCGGCTTGTCACCAAAAGCACTCACAAACTTCTACAGATGCACAATCGAGAGCATCCTGGCGGGCTGTATCACCGCCTGGTACGGCAACTGCTCCGCCCTCAACCGTAAGGCTCTCCAGAGGGTAGTGAGGTCTGCACAACGCATCACCGGGGGCAAACTACCTGCCCTCCAGGACACCTACACCACCCGATGTCACAGGAAGGCCATAAAGATCATCAAGGACATCAACCACCCGAGCCACTGCCTGTTCACCCCGCTATCATCCAGAAGGCGAGGTCAGTACAGGTGCATCAAAGCTGGGACCGAGAGACTGAAAAACAGCTTCTATCTCAAGGCTATCAGACTGTTAAACAGCCACCACTAACATTGAGTGGCTGCTGCCAACACACTGACACTGACTCAACTCCAGCCACTTTAATAATGGGAATTGATGGGAAATGATGTAAATATATCACTAGCCACTTTAAACAATGCTACCTTATATAATGTTACTTACCCTACATTATTCATCTCATAGGCATACGTATATACTGTACTCTATATCATCGACTGTATCCTTATGTAATACATGTATCACTAGCCACTTTAACTATGCCACTTTGTTTACATACTCATCTCATATGTATATACTGTACTCGATACAATCTACTGTATGTGCCTATGCTGCTCTGTACCATCACTCATTCATATATCCTTATGTACATATTCTTTATCCCCTCACACTGTGTACAAGACAGTAGTTTTGGAATTGTTAGTTAGATTACTTGTTGGTTATTACTGCATTGTCGGAACTAGAAGCACAAGCATTTCGCTACACTCGCATTAACATCTGCTAACCATGTGTATGTGACAAATAAAATTTGATTTGATTTGATTTGACCCAGTTACCCTGCTATGTAGTGGGGACCCAGCTATGTAATGGGGACCCAGCTACTCAGCTATGTAATGGGGACCCAGCTATGTAATGGGGAACCAGCTATGTAATGGGGACCCAGCTACCCTGCTATGTAATGGGGGCCCAGCTACTCAGCTATGTAATGGGGACCCAGCTACCCAGCTATGTAATGGGGACCCAGCTAGCCTGCTATGTAATGGGGACCCAGCTACCCTGCTATGTAATGGGGACCCAGCTACCCTGCTATGTAAAGGGGACCCAGCTACCCTGCTATGTAATGGGGACCCAGCTACCCAGCTATGTATTGGGGACCCAGCTACCCAGCTATGTAATGGGAACCCTGCTATGTAATGGGGACCCAGCTACCCTGCTATGTAAAGGGGACCCAGCTACCCTGCTATGTAATGGGGACCCAGCTACCCAGCTATGTATTGGGGACCCAGCTACCCAGCTATGTAATGGGAACCCTGCTATGTAGTGGGGACCCAGCTACCCACTACCCAGCTACCCAGCTATGTAGTGGGGACCCAGCTACCCAGCTATGTAGTGGGGACCCAGCTACCCAGCTATGTGGTGGTGACCTAGCTACCCAGCTATGTAATGGGGACCTAGCTACCCAGCTACGTAATGGGGACCCAGCTACCCCGCTATGTAATGGGAACTCTGCTATGTAATGGGATACCCAGCTACCCAGCTATGTAGTGGGGACCCAGCTATGTAATGGGGACCCAGCTACCCAGCTATGTAATGGGGACCCAGCTACCCTGCTATGTAATGGTGACCCAGCTACCCAGCTATGTAATGGGGACCCAGCTACCCTGCTATGTAATGGGGACCCAGCTACCCAGCTATGTAATGGGAACCCAGCTATGCAATGGGGACCCAGCTACTCAGCTATGTAGTGGGGACCCAGCTACTCAGCTATGTATTGGGGACCCAGCTATGTAATGGGGACCCAGCTATATAATGGGAACCCTGCTATGTAATGGGGACCCAGCTACCCTGCTATGTAATGGGTACCCAGCTATGTAATGGGAACCCTGCTATGTAATGGGGACCCAGCTACCCAGCTATGTAATGGGGACCCAGCTACCCTGCTATGTAATGGGGACCCAGCTACTCAGCTATGTAATGGGGACCCAGCTACCCAGCTATGTAATGGGGACCCAGTTACCCTGCTATGTAGTGTGGACCCAGCTATGTAATGGGGACCCAGCTATGTAATGGGAACCCAGTTACCCTGCTATGTAATGGGGACCCAGCTATGTAATGGGGACCCAGCTACTCAGCTATGTAATGGGGACCCAGCTATGTAATGGGGAACCAGCTATGTAATGGGGACCCAGGTACCCTGCTATGTAATGGGGGTCCAGCTACCCAGCTATGTAATGGGGACCCAGCTACCCAGCTATGAAATGGACACCCAGCTACTCTGCTATGTAATGGGGACCCAGCTACCCAGCTATGTAATGGGGACCCAGCTACCCTGCTATGTAATGGGGACCCAGCTACCCTGCTATGTAATGGGGACCCAGCTACCCTGCTATGTAAAGGGGACCCAGCTACCCTGCTATGTAATGGGGACCCAGCTTCCCAGCTATGTAATGGGGACCCAGCTACCCTGCTATGTAATGGGGACCCAGCTACCCAGCTATGTAATGGGGACCCAGCTACCCAGCTATGTATTGGGGACCCAGCTACCCTGCTATGTAATGGGGACCCAGCTACCCAGCTATGTATTGGGGACCCAGCTACCCAGCTATGTAATGGGAACCCTGCTATGTAATGGGGACCCAGCTACCAAGCTTTAAAATGACGACCCAGCTACCCAGCTATGTAGTTAGGACCCAGCAACCCAGCTATGTAGTGGGGACCCAGCTACCCAGCTATGTGGTGGTGACCTAGCTACCCAGCTACGTAATAGGGACCCAGCTACCCAGCTATGTAATGGGATACCCAGCCACCCAGCTATGTAGTGGGGACCCAGCTATGTAGTGGGGACCCAGCTATGTAATGGGGACCCAGCTACGCAGCTATGTAATGGGGACCCAGCTACCCTGCTATGTAATGGGGACCCAGCTACCCAGCTATGTAATGGGGACCCAGCTACCCTGCTATGTAATGGGGACCCAGCTACCCAGCTATGTAATGGGAACCCAGCTATGTAATGGGGACCCAGCTACTCAGCTATGTAGTGGGGACACAGCTACTCAGCTATGTAATGAGGACCCAGCTATGTAATGGGGACCCAGCTATGTAATGGGGACCCAGTTACCCTGCTATGTAATGGGGACCCAGCTACCCTGCTATGTAATGGGGACCCAGCTATGTAATGGGAACCCTGCTATGTAATGGGGACCCAGCTACCATGCTATGTAATGGGGACCCAGCTATGTAATGGGAACCCTGCTATGTAATGGGGACCCAGCTATGTAATGGGGACCCAGCTACCCTGCTATGTAATGGGGACCCAGCTATGTAATGGGGACCTAGCTATGTAATGGGGACCCAGCTATGTAATGGGAACCCAGTTACCCTGCTATGTAATGGGGACCCAGCTATGTAATGGGGACCCAGCTATCTAATGGGGACCCAGTTACCCTGCTATGTAATGGGGACCCAGCTATGTAAGGGGGACCCAGCTACCCAGCTATGTAATGAGGACCCAGCTACTCAGCTATGTAATGGGGACCCAGCTATATAATGGGGAACCAGCTATGTAATGGGGACTAAGCTACCCAGCTATGTAATGGGGACCCAGCTACCCAGCTATGTAATGGGGACCCAGCTACCCTGCTATGTAATGGGGACCCAGCTACCTTGCTATGTAATGGGGATCCAGCTTACCAGCTATGTAATTGGGGACCCAGCTACCCTGCTATGTATTGGGACCCAGCTACCCAGGAGGGAGAGGGTTAGGGGAATAGGAGAGAAGGAGGAAGAGGGGAGTAGAGGGAGGAGATGAGTTGAGAGGTATGGTGGAGGCAGAGGAGTTGGTGGTCTAACTCCCAGACTCCCTCCCCCACTCCCTTTCTCCCATCCTCCCAGACGACATTTCTCTCTCATTAATCATTGATGGTGACCTTTCTTTACCAGAGGCACCAAACTCAATCACAGGAACACTTAACAAATCTAACCCTCCATTCCTACGAGCTCCTGGGCTAGCACTAGGCTAACACACTTAACCCTTAATTACACTAGCCCCTGGGATATCGCTAGGCTAGGTCCAATACCATTCCACTAGCCCCTGGGCTAATGCTAAGCTAACCCTCCATCCCACTAGGTCTCTGGGCTAGGTCCTGCATGGACCTGTACTCTATGATGGAAGCCCCTGAGAGAAATATAGCACTAAACTAAAGTGTGATGTTGGCTCTGTCTTGTATTACATTAGAGGCAGTGACTAATGGCCGTCCTTTAGTTAAAATAGCAACAATCCAACAGTCATTTACGTTGACCTGGAGGTTGTCATCTGAAATGGCTGATTGATTGGCCTAGCACCTGGAATATCAGACCATGAGATGGAGAGAGGTTTTCTAATATAGAGAAAGGCAGGGACAGAGACAGAAAGACATAAGAGAGAGAGAGAGAGAGAGAGTTTTAGACAGAAGGAAAATACAAATCTGCATTTACAGGAGAAACAAGCCCAGGCTTAATTAGTTTATTATACAACAGGGATCATGCTGGTAGAGGTGTCAGCAGGTGAGTTCATCACTGTGCCCCTCACCCTTATTCCATGCCTCCCCCCCCCCCCCCCCCCCCCCCCCCCCCCCCCCCTCTCTATCTCCCCCACTGTGTGCGGGAAGTCGGGGGTGTCACTGGCGTGCGTTTCATCCCAGAGCCAGTCATCTCTAATGGATGATGCACCACATGGTTCGCAGTGGAGCTCACAACATGCTAACGTTAATTAGCTCACAGTGCAGGAGGGGGTAATTAAGATAAACAAACATCGTCCCCTGCTCCACAACCTCAGCCTTACGTCACCCATACCCCACTTCAGCTCAAATCTTCCTACCTTACCCAAACATCGCCCCCTGCTCCACTACCTCAGCCTTACATCACCCATACATCCCCCCTTCACCTCAAACCTCCCTACCTCACCCAAACATTACCCATACCCCCCTTCACCTCAAATCTTCCTACCTCACCTTTACATCACCCATACATCCCCCCTTCACCTCAAACCTCCCTACCTCACCCAAACATCACCCATAACCCCCCCCTTCACCTCACTCCTCCCTACCTCACCCTTACGTCATCCATACCCCCCTTCACCTCAAACCTCCCTACCTCACCCTTACATCACCCATACCCCCCTTCACCTCAAACCTCCCTACCTCACCCTTACATCACCCATACCCCCCTTCACCTCAAACCTCCCTACCTCACCCTTACGTCATCCATACCCCCCTTCACCTCAAACCTCCCTACCTCACCCTTACATCAACCATAACCCCCCCTTCACCTCACTCCTCCCTACCTCACCCATACGTCATCCATACCCCCCTTCACCTCAAACCTCCCTACCTCACCCTTACATCACCCATACCCCCCCTTCACCTCAAACCTCCCTACCTTACCCTTACATCAACCATACCCCCCTTCACCTCAAACCTTCCTACCTCACCATTACATCACCCATAACCCCCCCTTCACCTCAAACCTCCCTACCTCACCCTTACGTCACCAATACCCCCACGCCCCCCCCAAACCTACCTCTCGGAAGACCTCTACAACTTCATAGAGAGTGTGTGTTTGTGTATGTATGTATTTATGTGTGTGTGTGTGTGAAGGGGGTTATGGGGGCCTTGATGTTTGTGGTCTTTTGATTGGAGTAAATCTGTCTTTCATCTCAGTGAAGATCCAAAGGACAGGAACCTTTCAGGCCCTCTGTGTGAACTTATAGGGGGTCTCTTTTTAACTCTCTGCTTTATTCACTGATCTGAAATCAATCATTAAAAGCAAATAAACATTTGCTAAAAACAATTGTTTTGTTAATCTCAAACCACTGAGATAGGCTGGGATTCATTCTGATCTCGGGTTGTCAACAATGCAGCTTTTAAAGACAATTTCTGATTGAGCCGACATCTGCAGTGACTACTGTGAATGCGATCTCTTCAAACACGGGAACATTGCCTTTAAAAGCCACATAGTTGAGAACCCACGATCAAATGTAATCCCATAAAGTATATAGCTCTTACAGTGAAGTTTTTGTAACATTGCCCAGTTGCTAATTAAGACCGTGAAGCAACAAGACAATCGCTAGATTTGAGGGGTTGTCGGCCACTTCTGACAGAGAGGATGGAAAAAATAAGATGAAGAGGGAGGAGTTTGGAGAGAGAGGAAGATGAAGAAATCAAAGAAGATAGAGGGAGGAAGAGGGAGGAGGGGGGAGAGGGAGGATGAGCTGTCTGTATATTTGGCTGGTATATTCTAGTAGTCAACAACAACAGCAGCAGCAGCTGGTAGTCATGACACGTCTTCTGAACGGGTACAGTCATACAGACAGAGACGTAGTCATACAGACAGAGACGTAGTCATACAGACAGAGACGTAGTCATACAGACAGAGACGTAGGCCAACTTGGGGCTAGAGAGGAGGCTGCTGAGGGGAAGACGGCTCATAATAATGGCTGGAATGGAGCGAATGGAATGGCACCAAACACATGGAAACCATGGAAACCATGTTTGATGTATTTGATACCATTCCACTTATACCGCTCCAGCCATTACAACTACCCCATCCTCCCCAATTAAGGTGCAACCAACCTCCTGTGCTAGATTCAATCCGTAGCGAAGAAGATTGCAGCGTTATAGCATGAGTCAAATGTAAACATAATTTTGATTGAGTCGATGTAAGCCTACTATATACTTTTACACTAGGCTCCCTACACAGGGCGGCAGGAAGCCTAGTGGTTAGAGCGTTCGACTAGTAACCAAAAGGTTGAAAGATCAAATCCCCGAGCTGACAAGGTAAAAATCTGTCATTCTACCCCTGAACAAGGCAGTTTACCCACTGTTTCTAGGCCATCATTGAAAATAAGAATTTGTTCTTAACTGGTCTGCCTAGTTAAATAAAGGTTAAAAAAAAACACAGGTTTACTGTGAATGCAGTCTCTGCAAAATTATTGTTATTTCACCTTTATTTAACCAGGTAGGCTAGTTGAGAACAAGTTCTCATTTGCAACTGCGACCTGGCCAAGATCAAGCAAAGCTGTTCGACACATACAACGACACAGAGTAACACATGGAATAAACAAACATACAATCAAAAATACAGTAGAAAAAGTCTATATACAGTGAGTGCAAATGAGGTAGGATAAGAGAGGTAAGGCAATAAATAGGCCATGGTGGCGAAGGAATTACAATATAGCAATTAAACACTGGAATGGTAGGATGTACAGAAGATGAATGTGCAAGTAGTGGTACTGCGGTGCAAAGGAGCAAAATAAATAAATAAATACAGTATGGGGATGAGGTAGATTGGATGGGCTAATTATAGATGAGCTATGTACAGGTGCAGTGGTCTGTGAGCTGCTCTGACAGCTGGTGCTTAAAGCTATTGAGGGAGGTAAGAGTCTCCAGCTTCAGAGATTTTTGCAGTTTGTTCCAGTCATTGGCAGCCGAAAGAGAGGTTGAACAGGCTAGTGATAGGGATTGCAACAATTTCAGCAGATAATTTAAAAGAGAGGGTCCAGATTGTCTAGCCCGGCTGATTTGTAGGGGTCCAGATTTTGCAGTTCTTTAAGAACATCAGCTATCTGGATTTGGGTGAAGGAGAAATGGGGGAGGCTTGGGCGAGTTGCTGTGGGGAGTGCAGGGCTGTTGACCGGGGTAGGGATAGCCAGGTGAAAAGCATGGCAAGACACTTTTAAAGAATGACCAGGCACCCTCTACTGACGGGATGAGGTCAATATCCTTCCAGGATACCCAGGCCAGGTCAATTAGGAACGCCTGCTCGCTGAAGTGGTTTAGGGAGCGTTTGATAGTGATGAGGGGTGGTCGTTTGACCGCAGACCTGTTACGGATGCAGGCAATGTGCAGTTTTGTCACACAACACGATGCCACAGATGTCTCAAGTTTTGAGGGATCGTGCAATTAGCATACTGACTGCAGGAATGTCCACCAGAGCTCTTGCCAGAGAATTGAATGTTAATTTCTCTACCATAAGCCGCCTCCAATGTCATTTTAGAGAATTTGTCAGTATGTCCAACTGGCCTCACATCTGCAGACCACGCCAGCCCAGGACCTCCACATCTGGCTTCTTTACCTGTGGGATCATCTGAGACCAGCCAACTGGACAGCTGATGGAACTGTGAGTTTGCATAACCAAATAATTTCTTCACAAACTGTCAGAAACCGTCTCAGGGAAGCTCATCTGCGTGCTCCTCGTCCTTACCAGGGTCTTGACGTGACTGCAGTTCAGCGTCATAAACGACTTCAGTGGGCAAATGCTCACCTTCGATGGCCACTGGCACGCTGGAAAAGTGTGCTCTTCACGGATGAATCCTGGTTTCAACTGTTCCGGGAAGATGGCAGACAGTGTTATGGCGTCATGTTGGCGAACGGTTTGCTGATGTCAACATTGTGAACAGAGTGCCACATGGTGGCGGTGGGCATAAGCTACGGACAACAAACACATTTTATCAATGGCAATTTTAATGCACAGAGATACCATGACGAGATCCTGATGCCCATTGTTGTGCCATTCATCCGCCATCATCTCATGTTTCAGTATGATAATACACGGCCCCATTTCGCAAGGATCTGCACACAGTTCCTGGAATCTGAAAATGTCCCAGTTCTTCCATGGCCTGCATACTTGCCAGACATGTCACCCATTGAGCATGTTTGAAATGCTCTGGAACGATGTGTATGACAGCATGTTCCAGTTCCCGCCAATATTCAGCAACTTCGCACAGCCATTGGGACAACATTCCACAGGCTACAATCAACAGCCTGATCACTTCTATGTGAAGGAGATGTCGTGCTGCATGAAGCAAATGGTCACACTAGATAATGACTGGTTTTCTGATCCACGCCTCTACCTTCTTTTAAAGGTATCTATGACCAAGAGATGCATATCTGTTTTTCCAGTCATGTGAAATTCATAAATTAGGGCCTAATTTATTTATGTAAATGGACTGATTTCCTTATGTGAGCTGTGACTCAGTAGTCTTAGAGATAGTTGCATGTTGCATCTCTATTTTTGTTATGCGTCGTCTCTCATCAAGTGGAAAAGGCAACATGTAGAGATAGTGTACATCGGAATGATTTAAAATCAAACTGAACGACGTAGTCCTGTTTCTAAACACTTTATTTCAAATCAAACTGAAGGCACACTGTTTGCATAGGTCTCATAGTGAATTTCAACAATCAAGGAAAACCAGATTATTTGATATAAATTCATTTTATGGGCCTGACTATAATTGTGTTGACTCTGCTGTCCTGTGCATCACATTTCAAAAGATAACATACTGTATGTAGTTATACAGGAACAAAGACCTTCCAGTGTCCAAATATCCATTCAGTCAGAAAAGCTGAATTTAGAACCCAACACAACAAGAACAGTGCAATATACAGGAAATACATTTAGAAAACAGTCATAACAAAACAATGTCATTTTCAAATAGTTATTGCTACATTTCAGATGTCCTTCATCTTAGGCATACACATGTAGCAATAATAACATGCATGTCTGTGTCCCTATAATTCCAGTCTATCGTTTATTCACATACTAGAAGCATTAAGCATCATTCAATACATGGCGTTTTCTTAACATTAGATGTTCCCTTAAGACTCGTGCTCTTGTAGAAACAATATACAGTACATCCACTTTAAACACTAGTCTCTTTGCTTTAAAGCGTTGCAAATAAATAGACCTGAAACAGCATATCAACACATGATACTGTTAACCCATGGTATAAGGTACCATCTACAAGAACTAAATCAGTCGATAAAGTCCATTCTTAAATATTACAAGTATACAGGACGCCTGGTTTCAAGTGGTAAGGCAAGACATAGCCTGGCAGCTAGCCTAGTAGCCAGAGATGTTTGTTCATCAGGCAACTCCTTTGTCTTTGTTGTTGGAATGAAATACAAATACTGAGACTGGCAAACAGAGGCTACCAGGCTAGCATTAGTATAATTCTATAGTAATGGCATCCCTGGACAGATCTGAAACGGAACCCTATTTCCTATATAGTGCACTACTTTTAGGGTTCCATTTTGGACTGAGTCCCTGTGTGTCCAGCCGTAGCCCTCCTCTCTCCTTTCCTACAGTGTCATTTTGGACTGAGTCCCTGTGTGTCCAGCCGTGGCCCTCCTCTCTGCTTTCCTACAGTGTCATTTTCTTCATAAAGGCTGACGGCGATGTTCCTCTTTGGACAACCTTGGGAAAAGACGCAGCTCACAGAGAGAGAAGAGATTTCCAGTTAGATGTCTCAGTAATCTCACTGAGCTCCGTTGTCCAGTGTTGGTCCTCGTCTCCTCCCTGAGATGTTGTTTTGGGATCTAGAAAAGAAAGTGGAACGTCATGAAATTGAGTGAAAATAACAGATCTTTTTGTAATGAACGTTTCTGTTGCTTTGGAACCTAGAACAGAACAGATGAGTCAAAACTAGTGCACTTTATAGGACAAAGGGTGCCATTTGGGACATAGCGTAGCAAACACTTTGTGATGTTCTTGAGGTTCTGCGCTGCAGAATATTCTGTTCTTACCTGCTGGGTTTCTTATGTCCACCAGGTGGCGCCAGATTGGACTTTCCTCTCTGTAACACGTCTGATGGTATTTTGGGTTTGGTGAGCGGGCAGGGGGGTGCGGGTCTGTTGGGGGGGTCAGGTCTGTGTGTGTGAGGTGTTGAGTGGGGCTTGGGGGGCAGGATGGCTGGAGGAAGGGGTCCTTTCTGCTGGGCTAGGTAGCTGGGGATGGGAGGTTTATGCTTGGGCTGTGGCAGGGGCTGGAGAGAAGGTTGGGGCTTGGGCTGGAAGGAGGGTTGGGGCTTGGGCTGGAAGGAGGGTTGGGGCTTGGGCTGGAAGGAGGGTTGGGGCTTGGGGTGGAGGGAGGGTTGAGGCTGGGGCTGAGGTTGAGACTGGTGCTGAGGTTGAGACTGGGGCTGAGGTTGAGACTGGGGCTGGGATTGAGACTGGGGCTGAGGTTGAGTCTGGGGCTGAGGTTGAGGCTGGGGCTGAGGTTGAGGCTGGGGCTGAGGTTGAGACTGGGGCTGAGGTTGAGACTGGGGCTGGGGTTGAGACTGGGGCTGGGGTTGAGTCTGGGGCTGGGGTTGAGACTGGGGCTGAGGTTGAGACTGGGGCTGGGGTTGAGGCTGGAGCTGGGGTTGAGCCTGTCTCTGCTGGGCTGCGTAAGCAGGTATAGGAGGGGGTTTCACAGTCGGACGGAAGATAGTGTGACTGGTTCTGGTGGAGGGGCTGGGACGAGGACTGGGCTGACTCTGTGGCGGACAAACACAAGCACTCACAGCACTACTGTCAGAACAGTTTTTTAATTATTATTTTGATATTTACCTGTCAAGAGTAAGATTTTTAGCATTGACTTTACTGTACATAGAATGTACTGTGGTGTAAGGTGAATGAACAGATCCCCTCACCAGTCTGTCTGAGCCCTGTCTCTTCAGTTGGAAGGCAGGGTTGGCATGGCCGTT
>NC_092177.1:12561158-12580379 GCF_045791955.1 Oncorhynchus clarkii lewisi
GGCTTGGAAAGGTTGTTTTGTCTGGTCACATAGAGCTGATGTGCTGTTCATTGAAGTCCACGAACAAAGGGAAACGGTGAGAGGAGGAGAGTGCATAGAGGCGAGAAGGAATACAGCATGGCTGCTATGAAAGTGAACTGTTTTTATGCTGATCACTGTTGTGTTCATTCCGCAGATTCTGTTGACAAATGTTTCTTAAACGGAAGCAAACAAAACGGAACTAAAAAATACCTGAATTTGTCAAATAGAAACTCTCATTTGCAACTGTTGGACTAAGGATTACACCATAAACTACATGCAGTTAAGAGTGTGCAAGGCAGTATTGAATGTGTCACTGTCTGTCATCTCATTGTCTTTCTCTCGACCTAAGTGTAAACTTTCATTCAAAGGCTAGGTTTTAGCAACCTCATGACTGATTTAGGGAAAATGTGAATATCATGTAGTAGTCTAAACCCCAATGTTATATTGAACAGGGTGAATGAAATATGAATGACAGTCATTTAACATGCTGTAATAGAAGTAAGGCAATGTCAATGGCGGCACTGACCATCACTGACACACACACACGCACACTTCCCCCCCTCACCTTCTCGTCTCCACAGTCACACTCCTCTCCATCCTCCAGGTACCCATTCCCACAGCGCTGTCCCCCGTACATGGCTCTGGTGTTGGGGAGGTTGAACAAACACTTTCCCCCTCCGGAGCTCAGGTACCTGCTCAGCTCCCGATGGTTACAGCCATTAAATACACGCGGGAACGGGTGGCTGTGACACACATACCAGGGGTGTATTCGGTAAGGTGCAACGCACCGCAGATAGAAATGCCATCACTAGACTTTACATTATTCCTTCTACTCTACGTGTCAGAGAGGAAATTCTGTTCTAAGTTATATATTTCTATACAGACATTAATAATCCACTACATTTTGCTCAGCTGAATGTGTCCCGGGAATGTCTTTTACAAAGCAGGATCAATCATTATATCATGATTTAACCTTTATTCATACAGGTTTATTCTCATTAAGATAAAATCTCTTTACTAAGAAAGATATTTTCAACATAGATAGATTCTCTCACCCAGTGGCAGCAGCCATGATGCAGCCTCCATCATCAGCCTTGGCCTGGCAGCACCCAGGGCTGTCATGGCTCATGCCAAAGTTATGCCCCATCTCGTGGGCCATGGTCGCTGCCACGCCCACAGCACTGTCAGAGTGGTCCTGTAGGGGGGTAGAGGTGGATTCCCGTATTGAAAGTCAAAAGGACATACATCTCATGTTAGCTTGGTTCTAGATCTATGTGTACTATTACAAATACATCACAACTTCATGACAACTTTAGAGAAAGCTTTACTGGGCTGCTATTGGCTATGGTCAAATCTCAAACGACAGAGTTCTGTTGTAGTCTTACTGAGTTGATTCCCCCTGACTGGTACTCTGAGCACATGGCTCTGAGAGGGGCCAGCCCAATGGTGGTGCCCTGAAACGCCACGCCCCTGGGGGAACAAAAAACACAGCTGTGTAGTTCCACTGAATGGTTTTAATGGAAGGAAAGAGAACTGGATTGAGGATGGATGGATTAAAGAGATCTAGAGTACAGTAAGGAGTGTGTGTCACACTAACGTGATGAGTTGAGCGTTGTCGTTAGGTAGTGTGTGTAGCTGTTTGCGTCTCCAAGCCAGGAACGCTCCCAGGGTACTGTAGGGGTTACCAGACACACTGATCCTGTCCTGATCAGACCACACCTCCAGACCGATCACTGCCACACGAATACTTAGAGACTTGTAGTACTGCACAAACACACACACACACACACACACACACACAATTTGACCAACATGTTTTATTTAAACTTTAATTAACCAGGTAGGCAAGTTGAGAACAAGTTCTCATTTACCAAGATAAAGAAAAGCAGTGCGACAACAACAACACAGAGTTACACATAAACAAACACACAGTCAATAACACAAGAGAAAAATCTATATACAGTGTGTGCAAATGTAGTAAGATTAGGGAGGTAAGGCAATAAAAAGGCCATAGTGGCAAAATAATGACAATTTAGCAATAACACTGGAGTGATAGATGTGCAGATGATGATGTGCAAGTAGAGATACTGGGGTGCAAAAGAGCAAAAAAAATAACAATATGGGGATGAGGTAGTTGGGTGTGCTATTTACAGATGGGCTGTGTACAGGTGCAGTGCTCGGTAAGCTGCTCTGACAGCTGATGTTTAAAGTTATTGAGGGAGATATAAGTCTCCAGCTTCAGTGATTTTTACAATACGTTCCAGCCATTGGCAGCAGAGAACTGGAAGGAAAGGTAGTCAAAGGAAGTGTTGGCTTTGGGGACGACCAGTGAAATATACCTGCTGGAGTGCGTGCTACAGGTGGGTGTTGCTATGGTGACCAGTGAGCTGAGATAAGGCGGGGCTTTACCTAGCAAAGACTTAAAGATGACCTGGAGCCAGTGGGTTTGGCATACCAGGGTATTTTTGGCAGCATGAGTGAAGGAAGCTTTGTTGCGAAAAAGGAAGCCGATTCTAGATTTAATGTTGGATTGGAGATGCTTAATGTGAGTTTGGAAGGAGAGTTTACAGTCTAACCAGACACCTAGGTATTTGTAGTTGTCCACATATTCTAAGTCAGAACCGTCCAGAGTAGGATGCTAGACGGGCGGGTGGGTGCGGGCAGCGATTGGTTAAAGAGCATGCATTTAGTTTTACTAGCATTTAAGAGCAGTTGGAGGCCACGGAAGGAGAGTTGTATGGCATTGAAGCTCATTTGGAGGTTTGTTAACACAGTGTCCAAAGAAGGGCCAGAATGGTGTCATCTGCGTAGAGGTGGATCAGAGAATCACCAGCAGCAAGAGCGACATCATTGATATATACAGAGAAAAGAGTCGGCCCGAGAATTGAACCCTGTGGCACCCCCATAGAGACTGACAGAGGTCCGAACAACAGGCCCTCCGATTTGACACACTGAACTCTATCTGAGAGGTACCAGATTGCATAGCGGAGAAGGTACGGTGGGATTCGAAATGGTCGGGATCTGTTTGTTAACTTGGCTTTCGTAGACTTTAGAAAGGCAGGGTAGGATAGGACTGTAGGACTGTCTGTAACAGTTTGGGTCTAGAGTGCCTCCCCCTTTGAAGAGGGGGATGACCGCGGCAGCTTTCCAATCTTTAGGGATCTCAGGTGATACGAAAGAGAGGTTGAACAGGCTAGTAATAGGGGTTGCAACGATTGCGGCAGATACATTTTGAAAGAGAGGGCCCAGCTGATTTGTAGGGGTCCAGATTGTCTAGCCCAGCTGATTTGTAGGGGTCCAGATTGTCTAGCCCAGCTTTGTAGGGGTCCAGATTGTCTAGCCCGGCTGATTTGTAGGGGTCCAGATTTTGCAGCTCTTTCAGAACATATGCTATCTGGATTTGGGTGAGGGGGTGCAAGTTGCTGCGGAGTGTATAGCTGTTGCTTATTGAAATTCCCGATTATCATAGATTTATATGTGGTGACAGTGTTTCCTAGCCTCAGTGCAGTGGGCAGCTGGGAGCAGGTGCTATTATTCTCCATGGACTTTACAGTGTCCCAAAACATTTTGCAATTATTGCTAAAGGATGCAAATTTCTGTTTGAAAAAGCTAGTCCTTGCTTTCCTAACTGACTGAGTATATTGGTTCCTGACTTCTCTGAAAAGTTGCATATCGCCGGGGCTATTCGATGCTAATGCAGAACGCCACAGGATGTTTTTGTGCTGGTCAAGGGCAGACAGGTCTGGAGTGAACCAAGGGCTATATCTGTTCTTAGTTCTACCAGGCAGTGATGGGTACGAGACCCAGCACCTACGATCCAAATGAGAGCCAGACGGAGCTGAGACCCGGTACCTTTGGTTTTTTAAATTATCCAATGAAATATTGTTGTCCCCATTTAATTTTCCACAGCCAACAACACGAGTAAACAACAGCAAAATCAGACACTCCATAGTAGAATAGTTGACCTATTCAATTGTTCAACCTGTCGCATTCTATGAGAGAAAAGAATATTGCTCTTGAGGCGCATTCAAATCGCAAGAGAAAGGGAGAGAGATATGCCTGCTCAGTCATTGTACAACATTCTTAATGCAGTCCAGAGGAAAACACATATTTGAAATAATTTGATGGCCACTGTTAAAAGTGGAGGATAACGGAGCTTTCTAGAGTTAACAGGCTGATTCTCAAATCCAAGAAATGAGTAGGCCTTAACTGCACCATTTTAGAACCAGAGTGTACAGCAGTGGTGTTTAGCAGTGGTGTTTAGCAGTGGTGTTTAGCAGTGGTGTTTAGCAGTGGTGTTTAGCAGTGGTGTTTAGCAGTGGTGTTTAGCAGTGATGTTTAGCAGTGGTGTTTAGCAGTGGTGTTTAGCAGTGGTGTTTAGCAGTGGTGTTTAGCAGTGGTGTTTAGCAGTGGTGTTTAGCAGTGATGTTTAGCAGTGGTGTTTAGCAGTGGTGTTTAGCAGTGGTGTTTAGCAGTGGTGTTTAGCAGTGATGTTTAGCAGTGGTATTGTTCCATGCGAGTTAGCGCTCGCCAATGGCGTTGAATGCATAGGGAAGACTGGGGCTAAATGTAACACGGGCCAGTGTAACTAGGCCTACATTATATTCACAGTACAGGATCCTTGGTTGACTGAGTGCCAGTGGAACAGTTTTTTGGGGGGATGGGGGGGGGGGGGGACAATCAAGTCATCAATATGTTTCTAACTAGTAACATTATAGCCTTATGTTTACACTTTAAAGTGTGTGATCTAACCTGCCTGATCATATGGACCTATATGTTATTGGGCTAATTTCAGGGGCGGCAGGGCGGCAGGGTAGCCTAGTGGTTAGAGCGTTGGACTAGTAACCGGAAGGTTGCGAGTTCAAACCCCCGAGCTGACAAGGTACAAATCTGTCGTTCTGCCCCTGAACAGGCAGTTAACCCACTGTTCCCAGGCCGTCATTGAAAATAAGAATTTGTTCTTAACTGACTTGCCTGGTTAAATAAAGGTAAAATAAAAAAAAATAAAAAATAAAGGAGGGGGAAATTATATTTTCATTCAGTTTGCAGTAGAATGTTGTTATGAAAAGTCACCAGAACTGGCCTTCTCACAGTCCTTCTCCCCCACAAAAGTGTAGGTCTCTCCACCACCTGTAGTATGCTGTGATATGTGCCTTTTGTCAGTATTATATTGTTTAGGTTACTGTCTTATACCCCCCCACCGCACCCCAAACTAAATGCCTAGTTAAATAAAGGTTAAATAAACTACAAATATTCAACTAGGGTCCCACAATCTCCCAAATGAACCACAGCGTTAATTTGTGTGGTTTTCTTACCTTGTCTACGTAGTTAGCTGCCTCCAGCAGTTTCGTCTTCGTCCTATTTAAGTCCCCGCCGTGCTTCTGAAACTACACACACACACACACACACACACACACACACACACACACACACACACAAACACACACAAACACACAGCCATGCTTGAAGAATTTCACCCGGAAGAGTAAGGACAGCAGGATGACCTCAACCAATCAGACATGTTAGATAGCAATAAAGGATATTAGAACAGATCCTGTTAGGTCTCATTAGAACAGATCCTGTTAGGTCTCATTAGAACAGACCCTGTTAGGTCTCATTAGAACAGACCCTGTTAGGTCTCATTAGAACAGATCCTGTTAGGTCTCATTAGAACAGACCCTGTTAGGTCTCATTAGAACAGACCCTGTTAGGTCTCATTAGAACAGACCCTGTTAGGTCTCATTAGAACAGATCCTGTTAGGTCTCATTAGAACAGACCCTGTTAGGTCTCATTAGAACAGCCCCTGTTAGGTCTCATTAGAACAGACCCTGTTAGGTCTCATTAGAACAGACCCTGTTAGGTCTCATTAGAACAGACCCTGTTAGGTCTCATTAGAACAGACCCTGTTAGGTCTCATTAGAACAGACCCTGTTAGGTCTCATTAGAACAGATCCTGTTAGGTCTCATTAGAACAGACCCCGTTAGGTCTCATTAGAACAGACCCTGTCAGGTCTCATTAGGGGGAAGTGGGGAGGATGTGGATAAGATTTGACGATAGAGAGATGAAGGGATGGGGGGATGTAACAGAGAGATGGAGTGTCTCTAGTTCAGTCTTTCCTTGGAGTATGAGTCACAGGTCAGAAGAGGGGATGGAGTTCATGCATCCTTTCTACCCTCTCAACTGACTAACTGGAATAAATGGCCATGAGTAAGGTGCCTGGCCTCTTACCTCAGCATGGTCAGCTACCAGCAGCAGCTCTACATACTTCATACTCTGGCCCACGTCTCTCCGCTCCTGGAGAAAGGACATATTAGAGAACTTTACAGCCAACTATTACAGTGCATTATTACTTGCATTATTACTTGTATGAGCGTGCAACACACACATATACCCCCCCCCCCCCCCTCCATAATGGTTTATTATCAACTCACAGTATGTTTTGCCTTTATTTTTCATCAGTCTTAAAATGCCTAACATTTCTTGGATATTTCATTGACACAAAGCAGCCCTCTATTCACTGGAGAATATAGTGGTTGTTCTCATATCAGATACCAGTCTAATCATCCCTCCTCCACTCACCCTTCCACCCCGCGCCGTCATCATTCCCCGGATGAGGTCACCCAGACCCTCCCCCTGGCCCTGGTTGCTATGGTGATGCCCGCAAGTTCCGTTAGGCAGACGAAGGTTCTTGGCTCGGAACACAGCGTGAGGAGGCTGTGTATCCATGGTGACAGCGGGCAGGGGTTCTATCAGGTAGCTGACGCTGGTGTTCACCGTAATCAGTCCCCTAGGGAAACAGAGATCTGAATCACAACAGTTCCAGGCTAGAAAACAAACTAAAACTATTATAGCTGGGGAAAACGTATTGGTTTTTCAGTCTCTAGTTTAAGAGAGAATCCCTCAAATAACTATTGAGAGAAGTTAGATATGGCAGAATCTAAAACTAGAAACAGCTGGGATTTACATGTCAGGTCTGAGACAACTAAATCCTGGCTGAACTGTATGTTGAACTGTGTATATAAATCCTGATACCAGATGGGTATTGGATCTGGGAGACACCCAGCACATATCACATTCTGACTCAGCGGGGATTGGATGAAGGAGACACCCAGCAAATAGCACCATTCTCCAGATGCTCTCTTACAGCCCTCTCTTACAGCCCCATGTGTCTGTTATTCTCCTATAACAGCCTCCTCTGTGAACCCAGAAAGGAAACAACAGCACGGCTGGATCCCAACCTCTAAACTCCCTCCCTGATGCTGCTGGAGCTTCAATAACTTAACATGGAACCCAAAGGACCTAGAAACACACTGGCCTGCATATCTCAACAGTCAGTGCATGGCCAACAAATAAACCATCTTTTGACCTTCTCTCCTATTGTGTTGGTTTGAGAATGACCGTGTGACAAATATATGTCTGAATTATCATTCAAATAAAATGTATTAATATTTAGGAGGCATGTCTTATTCAATGCCGTTAGTGATCACCACTTTCACCAGAAATGTTACCTGTGGTAACTCTTACCTGAGACCTGAGCAGGTGCTGAGTGCTGCACTTGACCCCTCCACACCACGGACGTCACCATGGTAGAAACAGTGGCCCTGCAACACGAGAGGAGAGTTAAACAAACTCACATCATGCAATTTTCTTTTTCCGATGATGTCACCTAAGATTTAAGAGCTTGGTTAGTCTGTCTCTGATTCAGCCAACTCTTTTGCCATTTGACATCCACAAATCAGAAATAGGCTGGTTACATGGTTACCCCCCTATTGTGAGATGCTTTAGAACTCACAGTGCTGGGTGGATTGGAGGTCTGGCGGGAACCACTGGGACTGTACCATATCTCCTGATATCCTGGGGCCAATAACTGCCTGGAACATATGGAATGGGAGAGAGAGAAAACATTACCCCACTGAAAACAGTGCTGGTGAATAGAATACACTGTCACCATAAAACAAAGGGAGAAAAGAGAGAACAGAGAGAGGGAAAGGGAATGAGAACATGACAGGAGTGTGATAGAGTGAGTGAGCGAGGAAGAGAGAGAATGCGAGTGAGCGATGAAAAGTGAGAAAAGAAGAGAGAGAGAGAGAGAAGTACTGTGTTCCTCTCCAGGGGCACACAGCTCATGAAACATTAATTGTGACATTCTGAGTTACAAAGGGAAAGAGAGTGCCTCAAAGCATTACAGAGAGATACACAGAGAGATACAGATACAGAGAGATACAGATACAGAGAGATACACAGAGAGATACAGATACAGAGAGATACAGATACAGAGAGATACACAGAGAGATACAGCTACAGAGAGATACAGATACAGAGAGATACACAGAGAGATACACAGAGAGATACAGATACAGAGAGATACACAGAGAGATACAGATACAGAGAGATTCACAGAGAGATACAGATACAGAGAGATACACAGATAGATACAGATACAGAGAGATTCACAGAGAGATACAGATACAGAGAGATACACATACAGAGAGATACACAGAGAGATACAGATACAGAGAGATACACAGAGAGATACAGATACAGAGAGATACAGATACAGAGAGATACAGATACAGAGAGATACACAGAGAGATACAGATACAGAGAGATACACAGAGATACAGATACAGAGAGATACACAGAGATATACAGATACAGAGAGATTCACAGAGAGATACAGATACAGAAAGATACACATACAGAGAGATACACAGAGAGATACAGACACAGAGAGATACACAGAGAGATACAGACACAGAGAGATACACAGAGAGATACAGATACAGAGAGATTCACAGAGAGATACAGACACAGAGAGATACAGATACAGAGAGATACACAGAGAGATACAGATACAGAGATTTACAGAGAGATACAGACACAGAGAGATACAGATACACAGAGAGATACACAAAGAGATACAGATATAGAGAGATACACAAAGAGATACAGAGAGATACACAGAGATACAGATACAGAGTGATACAGACACAGAGAGATACACAAAGAGATACAGATACAGAGAGATACAGATACAGAGAGATTCACAGAGAGATACACAGAGAGATACACAGAGAGATACAGATACAAAGAGATACAGATACACAGAGATACAGATACAGAGAGATACACAGAGAGATACAGATACACAGAGATACAGATACAGAGAGATATAGAGAGAGATACAGATAGAAAGAGATACAAAATATAATGTAAATATAACCCATATGCTCCATATTTATGCTTATTTATTTTCCCTTTTGTACTTTAACCATTTGTACATCATTACAACACTGTATATATACATAATATAACATTTGTAATTTCTTAATTATTTTGGAACTTCACTACCTCACTTGCTTTAGCAATGTTAACATATGTTTCCCATGCCAATAAAGCCCCTTGAATTGAATTGATACACAGAGAGATACATAGAGAGATAGAGATACAGAGAGATACAGATACAGAGAGATATAGAAATACAGAGAGATACACAGATAGAGATACAGAGAGAGATACAGAGCAATACAGAGAGATATAGAGAGACAGAGTGATACACAGAGAGACAGATATAAAGAGAGATACACAGAGAGAAAGAGAGAAAGCCCTTTGAATTGAATTAATTGATAGAGACAGAGAGACAGATATATAGAGAGATACACAGAGAGAGACAGAGATAGATATACACAGAGAGACAGAAATAAAGAGCAACCCAGACTCAACCCTATTAAAGAAACAATCCTATCTACAACATATACAATCCCAAACCTTTCTGTCCGGTCAGAAAAGCTATTTTTCCCTCCCAGACATTTGGATTATAACTATGTCTACATATATAGAGTGACTGTTTGTTTGTCCAACGACACTATGACAGGGCTTTCAGTCAACTCTTCTGGACTTTTCTAACATCCTTACTGAATGGGTACATGCTTAATTTGGAGTGTCACACCTGGGTGAACTCATAGTTAGGAGTATGTGATAGACTGGTCAAACACACACAGATGCTCTATAGACAGACCAACAAACATTCAGGGTCTTGTGCAGATGTTTATTTTTTTGCTATGATTGGTTCCAAGTCTGTCTCAATCCACTCTTCCTGTTTTCATTCAAATACTAAACCACACTACCAGCTGTTATAGGTCTCGCTCTTTCTCTACCCCTCACTCTCTCTCTCTCCCTGCCTCTCTCTCTCAGAACCATCAAACTAAGGAATGCAGTTGGACCATGCCGAACACACACACTTGGGAGACATATTTCTTCATCACTGGGTTTGGCTGAGGGCTCACACGAATAGCTAGAACAAACTCAAGATTATCTATACCTCCACCCATCTCTCTATCCATCCATCTTTTCTATACCTCCACCCATCTCTTCTATACCTCCACCCATCTCTCTATCCATCTCTTCTATACCTCCCCCTATTTCTCTATCCATCCATCTCTTTATCCATCCATCGTTTCTATACCTCCATCCATATCTCTATCCATCCATCCATATTTTCTATACCTCCACCCATCTCTCTGTCCATTCATCTTCTCTATACCTCTACCCATCTTGGTCAGATGGTAGTTTCTCCTGAGGGCTAGTTTCAAACACAGAGCCATCAGCAACGATCAACTGCAACAATATTTTACCTTTATTTAACCAGGCAAGTCAGTTAAGAACAAATTCTTATTTTCAATGATGGCCTAAGAACAGTGGGTTAACTGCCTGTTCTGGGGCAGAACGACAGATTTGAACCTTATCAGCTTGGGGATTTGAACTTGCAACCTTTCGGTTACTAGTCCAACGCTCTAACCACTAGGCTACCCTGCCGCCCCCCGCCTCAAATCTATATAATCAAATCTATATCATCAAATCTATATCATCAATTCAATACTCATCTTTAAAACCAAAACTATTTAGGGCAAAAGAGTTCATCTTAAAAAATGAAATAGAGGAACTAACAGTACAGATAGATAGCAATAAAAACTAACATAGAGGCACAGAATAAGTTAGAGGAAAGCTGAAAGAAATTGAGTTATTTAAGAGCGTAAGTGTAATATATTGTAAAGAATAAAGCAAATTGGATGGAATATGGGTATAAATGCACCAAATTATTGTTTTATCTTCAACATAGAAATTCTAACAAAAATAAAATGATTTTGTGCATTTATACCCATTTATAAGATGAACTCTTTTGCCCTAAATAGTTTTGTGTTATCCATGATTTACAAAACTATATTTTGAAAGAGGAAGCAAAGTACTTTCATTTCAGTCTGCTCCATTTCCACTAACTGAAGTTACTTCTAGATTCAATTAAAGCCTTCAAGTCTGGGAAAACTCCAGGGCTGGGTGTCATACCAGTTGAGGTATATCAAATATTTTTCAATGTACTCAAAGGTACGTTATTAACATGTTTTAACCACTCTTAAAAATGGTAGACTTGTAAACGGCTGTCGTCGGATGAAGAAGGAGACCAAGGTGCAGCGTTGTAGGCGTTCATGATTTTTATTACAACTGAACACCGCAACAAAATAACAAAGTTGACCCAAACGAAAGAGTTCTGTCAGGTGCAGACACTACACAGAAAACAACTACCCACAAAACACAAACGAAAGAGTTCTGTCAGGTGCAGACACTACACAGAAAACAACTACCCACAAAACACAAACGAAAGAGTTCTGTCAGGTGCAGACACTACACAGAAAACAACTACCCACAAAACACAAACGAAAGAGTTCTGTCAGGTGCAGACACTACACAGAAAACAACTACCCACAAAACACAAACGAAAGAGTTCTGTCAGGTGCAGACACTACACAGAAAACAACTACCCACAAAACACAAACGAAAGAGTTCTGTCAGGTGCAGACACTACACAGAAAACAACTACCCACAAAACACAAACGAAAAAGGACAACTTATATGATATGTATATGATCCCCAATCAGAGACAACAATAGACCTCTGATTGGGAACCATATTAGCACCAACATAGAAATAAAGAAACTAGAATGCCCACCCTAGAAACACCAACATAGAAATAAAGAAACTAGAATGCCCACCCTAGAAATACCAACATAGAAATAAAGAAACTAGAATGCCCACCCTAGAAACACCAACATAGAAATAAAGAAACTAGAATGCCCACCCTAGAAACACCAACATAGAAATAAAGAAACTAGAATGCCCACCCTAGAAACACCAACATAGAAATAAAGAAACTAGAATGCCCACCCTAGAAACACCAACATAGAAATAAAGAAACTAGAATGCCCACCCTAGAAATACCAACATAGAAATAAAGAAACTAGAATGCCCACCCTAGAAACACCAACATAGAAATAAAGAAACTAGAATGCCCACCCTAGAAACACCAACATAGAAATAAAGAAACTAGAATGCCCACCCTAGAAACACCAACATAGAAATAAAGAAACTATAATGCCCACCCTAGAAACACCAACATAGAAATAAAGAAACTAGAATGCCCACCCTAGAAACACCAACATAGAAATAAAGAAACTAGAATGCCCACCCTAGAAACACCAACATAGAAATAAAGAAACTAGAATGCCCACCCTAGAAACACCAACATAGAAATAAAGAAACTAGAATGCCCACCCTAGAAACACCAACATAGAAATAAAACTCTCACTTTTGGTTATTTGAATTTGAGATAATCTCCAAAATAACACAATGTTTAAAACAAGCAGAGAAATCTGGTTGAAATTTCAGTTTAATCCAACAAAAAAGACAGAACTAATATAACAAATATTATGGTTAAACTCAAATATAATAATTGATTAAAAAAAAGAATTACTTTTTTAAAAATATATGTAATCTTTGTAAATTATATTATACATCTGACTAGGGGAGTTATGTTGCACATTCAGTCAACAAAAATCTATGGAAATGTTTTCTTTATCCAAAATTACAACTAACTGACTGCAGCATTACTGAAAAAAATGGAGGAGGCAAGTGGAAAGCGGAAGAAGGTATGGAAGTTGTCTGTCGGCCCTGCATTAAAGACCAAAATTGGCTAAAGTGATAAATTAAACCAGTTTCATTTAAGGACGAAAATTGTACAGCTGCACCATACAGGTTGCAAAAATAGTTGGGAAGAGATTTTCGATGTACAGATTCCATGGCACATGGTTTATGAACTGATCCACAAAACGACACCGGATTCAAAACAGAGTTTTTCAATTTAAATTATTATACAAAATTGTTGCAAGCAATAGAATGATGGCAGTTTTTGGTCGCAGGTTCAGGAATGGCTGAAAAAAATGCAACATTTCTTGGAGCTAACTCTGCAAATAGCACTGCTGGGTGATTTGATAAGTCATAGTCAATAGATCAATAATATAATAATACTCTTAGCAAAGGTGTTAATCTTTAATTTACAATCTGTAGAAACTGTGAGAATAGGAAGTTTCGGAACTTTTGTGAAAAATTACAGCACAGTTGAAAAATATATGGCAAATAGAAAACTGTATGGTCTTCAGAGATAGATGGGAGGGGTTGAGGGGAGCTGAAGGCGGGGACTGGATGGTCTTCAGAGATAGATGGGAGGGGTTGAGGGGAGCTGAAGGCGGGGACTGGATGGTCTTCAGAGATAGATGGGAGGGGTTGAGGGGAGCTGAAGGCTGGGACTGGATGGTCTTCAGAGATAGATGGGAGGGGTTGAGGGGACCTGAAGGCTGGGACTGGATGGTCTTCAGAGATAGATGGGAGGGGTTGAGGGGAGCTCGGACTGGATGGTCTTTAGAGATAGATGGGAGGGGTTGAGGGGAGCTGAAGGCTGGGACTGGATGGTCTTCAGAGATAGATGGGAGGGGTTGAGGGGAGCTGAAGGCAGGGACTGGATGGTCTTCAGAGATAGATGGGAGGGGTTGAGGGGAGCTGAAGGCAGGGACTGGATGGTGTTCAGAGATAGATGGGAGGGGTTGAGGGGAGCTGAAGGCTGGGACTGGATGGTCTTCAGAGATAGATGGGAGGGGTTGAGGGGAGCTGAAGGCAGGGACTGGATGGTCTTCAGAGATAGATGGGAGGGGTTGAGGGGAGCTGAAGGCAGGGACTGGATGGTCTTCAGAGATAGATGGGAGGGGTTGAGGGGACCTGAAGGCTGGGACTGGATGGTCTTCAGAGATAGATGGGAGGGGTTGAGGGGAGCTCGGACTGGATGGTCTTCAGAGATAGATGGGAGGGGTTGAGGGGAGCTGAAGGCAGGGACTGGATGGTGTTCAGAGATAGATGGGAGGGGTTGAGGGGAGCTGAAGGCTGGGACTGGATGGTCTTCAGAGATAGATGGGAGGGGTTGAGGGGAGCTGAAGGCGGGGACTGGATGGTCTTCAGAGATAGATGGGAGGGGTTGAGGGGAGCTGAAGGCTGGGACTGGATGGTCTTCAGAGATAGATGGGAGGGGTTGAGGGGAGCTCGGACTGGATGGTCTTTAGAGATAGATGGGAGGGGTTGAGGGGAGCTGAAGGCTGGGACTGGATGGTCTTCAGAGATAGATGGGAGGGGTTGAGGGGAGCTGAAGGCAGGGACTGGATGGTCTTCAGAGATAGATGGGAGGGGTTGAGGGGAGCTGAAGGCAGGGACTGGATGGTGTTCAGAGATAGATGGGAGGGGTTGAGGGGAGCTGAAGGCTGGGACTGGATGGTCTTCAGAGATAGATGGGAGGGGTTGAGGGGAGCTGAAGGCAGGGACTGGATGGTCTTCAGAGATAGATGGGAGGGGTTGAGGGGAGCTGAAGGCAGGGACTGGATGGTCTTCAGAGATAGATGGGAGGGGTTGAGGGGACCTGAAGGCTGGGACTGGATGGTCTTCAGAGATAGATGGGAGGGGTTGAGGGGAGCTCGGACTGGATGGTCTTCAGAGATAGATGGGAGGGGTTGAGGGGAGCTGAAGGCAGGGACTGGATGGTGTTCAGAGATAGATGGGAGGGGTTGAGGGGAGCTGAAGGCTGGGACTGGATGGTCTTCAGAGATAGATGGGAGGGGTTGAGGGGAGCTGAAGGCGGGGACTGGATGGTCTTCAGAGATAGATGGGAGGGGTTGAGGGGAGCTGAAGGCAGGGACTGGATGGTCTTCAGAGATAAATGGGAGGGGTTGAGGGGAGCTGAAGGCAGGGACTGGATGGTCTTCAGAGATAGATGGGAGGGGTTGAGGGGAGCTGAAGATTGGGACTGGATGGTCTTCAGAGATAAATGGGAGGGGTTGAAGGTAGCTGAAGGCGGGGACTGGATGGTCTTCAGAGATAAATGGGAGGGGTTGAAGGTAGCTGAAGGCAGGGACTGGATGGTCTTCAGAGATAAATGGGAGGGGTTGAAGGGAGCTGAAGACTGGGACTGGATTGTCTTCGGAGATAAATGGGAGGGGTTGAAGGGAGCTGAAGACTGGGACTGGATGGTCTTCAGAGATAGATGGGAGGGGTTGAGGGGAGCTGAAGGCTGGGACTGGATGGTCTTCAGAGATAAATGGGAGGGGTTGAAGGTAGCTGAAGATTGGGACTGGATGGTCTTCAGAGATAAATGGGAGGGGTTGAAGGGAGCTGAAGACTGGGACTGGATGGTCTTCAGAGATAAATGGGAGGGGTTGAAGGGAGCTGAAGACTGGGACTACAAAAAACAAAAGATAACTAATGTAAAATATACTGTCTGTGAAATGTATGTAGTATGTATGAACTGGAAGATGAAGTAGAAGCCTACATATTGTTGTCCATTAGTTTACTCCAATTAGGGGAGGGGTGGAAGGGTTAGGGGAAAATAATAAAATATATTTCAATAAATATACAGAACCAGTCAAAAGTTTGGACACACCTACTCATTCTAGGGTTTTTCCTTTTTTTGACTATTTTCTACACTGAAGAATAATAGTAAAGACATCAAAACTATGAAATAACATATATGGAATCATGTAAATGAAAATGTAAATGATATCCCACTCACCATTCAATTTCTTAGAGGGGGAGTGTACTAAAAGAGAAAACAGGAGGAGTGGGGAAGAGGGGGGAGGAGGATGAGTGAGCATTTTTTTTCTCTCTCATTTGGAATTCTGGGGCAGAGTAGAGAGAGGGGGGAGACAAGACCTGTTCCATCCCCAACAAACAACCACTCTGATGGTTATCAAGATACAACCTCCCTCCCTCCCTCCCTCCAGCACAGGCCACACACAGCCCCCAGCAGCACAACAGGTAATACATTAATACTCATTAGGGTTCACTGTATCTGGATGACATCCCCCTGCACTGGGCAAAGGTAGACTGTGCTGCTATGACATTTATGTAGAGTCTGCAACCTTTCTCGCTCTCTCCCCCGTATCTCTCATGTAATCTTTTCCCTCCTCCTCTTCCTCCTCCTCCTTCTCTTCCTCCTCCTCCTCCTCTCACCTCTGCTTTGAGAGCCGTCTCTCTCTCCTCTCTCTCTTTTTCTTTCATTCCCTCTTTCTCGTTTGCCTCTCTCCATCTTTCTCCCTCTTTTTATTATTTCTCTCTAACTTCTCCCTCTCTCTCCTCTCTCTCTCTTCTCTCCCTCTCTCTTTATTTGTGTGATACTAATACCAGTTAGCTATCATCGTGCTGAGCAGTACTGAGTTGGCAGTCCTTATGGGAGGTTAAAGCATGACACAGTGATGGAGTGATGGTACTAGGGGAGGTTACAGCCTGACACAGTGATGGTCCTAGGGGAGGTTACAGCCTGACACAGTGATGGTCCTAGGGGAGGTTACAGCCTGACACAGTGATGGTCCTAGGGGAGGTTACAGCCTGACACAGTGATGGTCCTAGGGGAGGTTACAGCCTGTCACAGTGATGGTCCTAGGGGAGGTTACAGCCTGACACAGTGATGGTCCTAGGGGAGGTTACAGCCTGACACAGTGATGGTCCTAGGGGAGGTTACAGCCTGTCACAGTGATGGTCCTAGGGGAGGTTACAGCCTGACACAGTGATGGTACTAGGGGAGGTTACAGCCTGACACAGTGATGGTCCTAGGGGAGGTTACAGCCTGTCACAGTGATGGTCCTAGGGGAGGTTACAGCCTGACACAGTGATGGTACTAGGGGAGGTTACAGCCTGACACAGTGATGGTACTAGGGGAGGTTACAGCCTGACACAGTGATGGTCCTAGGGGAAGTTACAGCCTGACACAGTGATGGTCCTAGGGGAGGTTACAGCCTGACACAGTGATGGTCCTAGGGGAAGTTACAGCCTGACACAGTGATGGTACTAGGGGAGGTTACAGTCTGACACAGTGATGGTCCTAGGGGAGGTTACAGCCTGACACAGTGATGGTACTAGGGGAGTTTACAGCCTGACACAGTGATGGTCCTAGGGGAGGTTACAGCCTGACACAGTGATGGTACTAGGGGAGGTTACAGCCTGACACAGTGATGGTCCCAGGGGAGGTTACAGCCTGACACAGTGATGGTACTAGGGGAGGTTACAGCCTGACACAGTGATGGTACTAGGAGAGTTTACAGCCTGACACAGTGAGGGTACTAGGGGAGTTTACAGCCTGACACAGTGATGGTACTAGAAGGAGGTTACAGCCTGACACAGTGATGGTACTAGGGGAGTTTACAGCCTGACACAGTGATGGTACTAGGGGAGTTTACAGCCTGACACAGTGATGGTACTAGGGGAGATTACAGCCTGACACAGTGATGGTCCCAGGGGAGGTTACAGCCTGACACAGTGATGGTACTAGGGGAGGTTACAGCCTGACACAGTGATGGTACTAGGGGAGTTTACAGCCTGACACAGTGATGGAGTGATGGTACTAGGGGAGGGTTACAGCCTGACACAGTGATGGTACTAGGGGAGGTTACAGCCTGACACAGTGATGGTACTAGGGGAGGTTAAAGCCTGACACAGTGATGGTACTAGGGGAGTTTACAGCCTGACACAGTGATGGTATTAGGGGAGATTACAGCCTGACACAGTGATGGTATTAGGGGAGATTACAGCCTGACACAGTGATGGTACTAGGGGAGGTTACAGCCTGACACAGTGATGGTCCCAGGGGAGTTTACAGCCTGACACAGTGATGGAGTGATGGTACTAGGGGAGGGTTACAGCCTGACACAGTGATGGTACTAGGGGAGGTTACAGCCTGACACAGTGATGGTACTAGGGGAGGTTAAAGCATGACACAGTGATGGAGTGATGGTCCTAGGGGAGGTTACAGCCTGACACAGTGATGGGTCTGACTCCTGACACTACAGTTACACACACACACAGACACAACATGTAATTAAGATGGAACAGGAAACAGTTCTCTCTGTCTCTCTTTTGCAGAAAATGTACAAGGTTTAAAACGTATTTCAGACAAGTTATAAATAGCTCTAATGTATGCAATGACTGATATGACAAGAGGAACTGACGATGCAATACCCAATTTCGAAATTGCAGCTTGTGCATTTTACTATTACAACTTTCAAGAGTAGGTTGAAAGCCAGACTGAGTTCCTTTATTTTGTTGTTGAGTGTATGCACAATGGGTTTTGGGTTCTGGGTTATGGAGTCCAGGCTCCAGACAGATGCTGTGATTGAGAACCAGCTAGTCTGAGAGCAGGGCTAAAAAACAAAAGACTTGGTTCAGTCACGAACGAAAGACAGAGAGAGATAGAGAGAGGAGGGGGAGAGAAAGAGAGGGAGGAAGAGGGAGAGAGGAGGGGCAAGAAAGAGAGAGAGGCTGAGATAGAGAAAGAGGGAGGATTAGAAAAAATGGATAGATGTGGATAGAAAGAGAGGGTGGATTAGGAAAGATGGAAAGAGAGAGAGGGGGATTAGGAAAGACGGATAGATGTGGATAGAGAGAGAGGGAGGATTAGGAAAAATGGATAGATGTGGATAGAAAGAGAGGGTGGATTAGGAAAAATGGATAGATGTGGATAGAGAGAGAGGGAGGATTAGGAAAGATCGATAGATGTGGATAGAGAGAGAGGGAGGATTAGGAAAGATGGATAGATGTGGATTGAGAGAGAGGGAGGATTAGGAAATATGGATAGATGTGGATAGAGAGAGAGGGGGATTAGGAAATATGGATAGATGTGGATAGAGAGAGAGGGGATTAGGAAAGATGGATAGAGAGAGAGGGGGATTAAGAAAGATGGATAGAGAGAGAGAGGGGGATTAGGAAAGATGGATAGATGTGGATAGAGAGAGAGGGGGATTAGGAAAGATGGATAGAGAGAGAGAGGGGGATTAGGAAA
>NC_092177.1:12580479-12747979 GCF_045791955.1 Oncorhynchus clarkii lewisi
GTGGATAGAGAGAGAGAGGGGGATTAGGAAAGATGGATAGATGTGGATAGAGAGAGGGGGGGATTAGGAAATATGGATAGATGTGGATAGAGAGAGAGGGGGGTTAGGAAAGATGGATAGAGAGAGAGAGGGGGATTAGGAAAGGTGGATAGAGAGAGAGAGGGGGATTAGGAAAGATGGATAGAGAGAGAGAGGGGGATTAGGAAAGATGGATAGATGTGGATAGAGAGAGAGGGGATTAGGAAATATGGATAGATGTGGATAGAGAGAGAGGGAGGATTAGGAAAGATGGATAGATGTGGATAGAGAGAGAGGGAGGATTAGGAAAGATGGATAGATGTGGATAGAAAGAGAGAGGGGGATTAGGAAAGATGGATAGATGTGGATAGAGAGAGAGGGAGGATTAGGAAAGGTGGATAGAGAGAGAGGTGGATTAGGAAAGGTGGATAGAGAGAGAGGGAGGATTAGGAAAGATGGATAGATGTGGATAGAGAGAGAGGGAGGATTAGGAAATATGGATAGATGTGGATAGAAAGAGAGAGGGGGATTAGGAAATATGGATAGATGTGGATAGAGAGAGAGGGAGGATTAGGAAAGATCGATAGATGTGGATAGAGAGAGAGGGAGGATTAGGAAAGATGGATAGATGTGGATAGAGAGAGAGGGGGATTAGAAAAAATGGATAGATGTGGATAGAAAGAGAGGGTGGATTAGGAAAAATGGATAGATGTGGATAGAGAGAGAGGGAGGATTAGGAAAGATTGATAGATGTGGATAGAGAGAGAGGGGGGATTAGGAAAGATGGATAGATGTGGATAGAGAGAGAGAGGGGGATTAGGAAATATGGATAGATGTGGATAGAGAGAGAGGGGGATTAGGAAATATGGATAGATGTGGATAGAGAGAGAGAGGGAGGATTAGGAAATATGGATAGATGTGGATAGAGAGAGAGGGGGATTAGGAAATATGGATAGATGTGGATAGAGAGAGAGGGGATTAGGAAAGATGGATAGAGAGAGAGGGGGATTAGGAAAGATGGATAGAGAGAGAGAGGGGGATTAGGAAAGATGGATAGATGTGGATAGAGAGAGGGGGGGATTAGGAAAGATGGATAGATGTGGATAGAAAGAGAGAGGGGGATTAGAAAAGATGGATAGAGAGAGAGAGGGGGATTAGGAAAGGTGGATAGAGAGAGAGGGGGATTAGGAAATATGGATAGATGTGGATAGAAAGAGAGAGGGGGATTAGAAAAGATGGATAGATGTGGATAGAGAGAGAGGGGGATTAGGAAAGATGGATAGAGAGAGAGAGGGGGATTAGGAAAGATGGATAGATGTGGATAGAGAGAGAGGGGGATTAGGAAAGGTGGATAGAGAGAGAGGGGGATTAGGAAAGATGGATAGATGTGGATAGAGAGAGGGGGGGATTAGGAAATATGGATAGATGTGGATAGAGAGAGAGGGGGATTAGGAAAGATGGATAGATGTGGATAGAGAGAGAGAGGGGGATTAGAAAAGATGGATAGATGTGGATAGAGAGAGAGGGGGATTAGGAAAGATGGATAGATGTGGATAGAGAGAGAGGGGGATTAGGAAAGATGGATAGAGAGAGAGAGGGGGATTAGGAAAGATGGATAGAGAGAGAGAGGGGGATTAGGAAAGATGGATAGATGTGGATAGAGAGAGAGAGGGGGGATTAGAAAAGATGGATAGATGTGGGTAGAGAGAGAGGGGAATAGGAAAGATGGATAGAGAGAGAGAGGGGGATTAGGAAAGATGGATAGATGTGGATAGAAAGAGAGGGGGATTAGGAAAGATGGATAGATGTGGATAGAGAGAGAGGGGGGATTAGGAAAGGTGGATAGATGTGGATAGAGAGAGAGAGGGGGGATTAGAAAAGATGGATAGATGTGGATAGAGAGAGAGGGGATTAGGAAAGATGGATAGAGAGAGAGAGGGGGATTAGGAAAGATGGATAGATGTGGATAGAAAGAGAGGGGGATTAGGAAAGATGGATAGATGTGGATAGAGAGAGAGGGGGATTAGGAAATATGGATAGATGTGGATAGAGAGAGAGGGGATTAGGAAAGATGGATAGAGAGAGAGAGGGGGATTAGGAAAGATGGATAGATGTGGATAGAAAGAGAGGGGGATTAGGAAAGATGGATAGATGTGGATAGAGAGAGAGAGGGGGATTAGGAAAGATGGATAGATGTGGATAGAGAGAGAGAGGGGGATTAGGAAAGATGGATAGATGTGGATAGAGAGAGAGGGAGGATTAGGAAAGATCGATAGATGTGGATAGAGAGAGAGGGAGGATTAGGAAAGATGGATAGATGTGGATAGAGAGAGAGGGGGATTAGAAAAAATGGATAGATGTGGATAGAAAGAGAGGGTGGATTAGGAAAAATGGATAGATGTGGATAGAGAGAGAGGGAGGATTAGGAAAGATTGATAGATGTGGATAGAGAGAGAGGGGGGATTAGGAAAGATGGATAGATGTGGATAGAGAGAGAGAGGGGGATTAGGAAATATGGATAGATGTGGATAGAGAGAGAGGGGGATTAGGAAATATGGATAGATGTGGATAGAGAGAGAGAGGGAGGATTAGGAAATATGGATAGATGTGGATAGAGAGAGAGGGGGATTAGGAAATATGGATAGATGTGGATAGAGAGAGAGGGGATTAGGGAAGATGGATAGAGAGAGAGGGGGATTAGGAAAGATGGATAGAGAGAGAGAGGGGGATTAGGAAAGATGGATAGATGTGGATAGAGAGAGGGGGGGATTAGGAAAGATGGATAGATGTGGATAGAAAGAGAGAGGGGGATTAGAAAAGATGGATAGAGAGAGAGAGGGGGATTAGGAAAGGTGGATAGAGAGAGAGGGGGATTAGGAAATATGGATAGATGTGGATAGAAAGAGAGAGGGGGATTAGAAAAGATGGATAGATGTGGATAGAGAGAGAGGGGGATTAGGAAAGATGGATAGAGAGAGAGAGGGGGATTAGGAAAGATGGATAGATGTGGATAGAGAGAGAGGGGGATTAGGAAAGGTGGATAGAGAGAGAGGGGGATTATGAAAGATGGATAGATGTGGATAGAGAGAGGGGGGGATTAGGAAATATGGATAGATGTGGATAGAGAGAGAGGGGGATTAGGAAAGATGGATAGATGTGGATAGAGAGAGAGAGGGGGATTAGAAAAGATGGATAGATGTGGATAGAGAGAGAGGGGGATTAGGAAAGATGGATAGATGTGGATAGAGAGAGAGGGGGATTAGGAAAGATGGATAGAGAGAGAGAGGGGGATTAGGAAAGATGGATAGAGAGAGAGAGGGGGATTAGGAAAGATGGATAGATGTGGATAGAGAGAGAGAGGGGGGATTAGAAAAGATGGATATATGTGGATAGAGAGAGAGGGGATTAGGAAAGATGGATAGAGAGAGAGAGGGGGATTAGGAAAGATGGATAGATGTGGATAGAAAGAGAGGGGGATTAGGAAAGATGGATAGATGTGGATAGAGAGAGAGGGGGGATTAGGAAAGGTGGATAGATGTGGATAGAGAGAGAGAGGGGGGATTAGAAAAGATGGATAGATGTGGATAGAGAGAGAGGGGATTAGGAAAGATGGATAGAGAGAGAGAGGGGGATTAGGAAAGATGGATAGATGTGGATAGAAAGAGAGGGGGATTAGGAAAGATGGATAGATGTGGATAGAGAGAGAGGGGGATTAGGAAATATGGATAGATGTGGATAGAGAGAGAGGGGATTAGGAAAGATGGATAGAGAGAGAGAGGGGGATTAGGAAAGATGGATAGATGTGGATAGAAAGAGAGGGGGATTAGGAAAGATGGATAGATGTGGATAGAGAGAGAGAGGGGGATTAGGAAAGATGGATAGATGTGGATAGAGAGAGAGAGGGGGATTAGGAAAGATGGATAGATGTGGATAGAGAGAGAGGGGGATTAGGAAAGATGGATAGATGTGGATAGAGAGAGAGGGGATTAGAAAAAATGGATAGATGTGGATAGAGAGAGAGGGGGGATTAGGAAAGATGGATAGATGTGGATAGAGAGAGAGAGGGGGATTAGGAAAGATGGATAGATGTGGATAGAGAGAGAGGGGGATTAGGAAAGATGGATAGATGTGGATAGAGAGAGAGAGGGGGATTAGGAAAGATGGATAGATGTGGAAAGAGAGAGAGGGGGATTAGGAAAGATGGATAGATGTGGATAGAGAGAGAGGGGATTAGGATAGATGGATAGATGTGGATAGAGAGAGAGAGGGGGATTAGGAAATATGGATAGATGTGGATAGAGAGAGAGAGGGGGATTAGGAAATATGGATAGATGTGGATAGAGAGAGAGAGGGGGATTAGAAAAGATGGATAGATGTGGATAGAGAGAGAAAGGGATTACGAAAGATGGATAGATGTGGATAGAGAGAGAGGGAGGATTAGGAAAGATGGATAGAGAGAGAGGGGGATTAGGAAAGATGGATAGATGTGGATAGAGAGAGAGGGGGATTAGGAAAGATGGATAGATGTGGATAGAGAGAGAGGGGGATTAGGAAAGATGGATAGATGTGGATAGAGAGAGAGGGAGGATTAGGAAAGATGGATAGATGTGGATAGAGAGAGAGAGGGGGATTAGGAAAGATGGATAGATGTGGATAGAGAGAGAGGGGGATTAGGAAAGATGGATAGATGTGGATAGAAAGAGAAGGGGATTAGGAAAGATGGATAGATGTGGATAGAGAGAGAGGGGGATTAGGAAAGATGGATAGATGTGGATAGAAAGAGAGGGAGGATTAGGAAAGATGGATAGATGTGGATAGAGAGAGAGGGGGATTAGGAAAAATGGATAGATGTGGATAGAGAGAGAGGGGGATTAGAAAAGATGGATAGATGTGGATAGAGAGAGAGGGGGATTAGGAAAGATGGATAGATGTGGATAGAGAGAGAGGGAGGATTAGGAAAGATGGATAGAGAGAGAGGGGGATTAGGAAAGATGGATAGATGTGGATAGAGAGAGAGGGGGATTAGAAAAGATGGATAGATGTGGATAGAGAGAGAGGGGGATTAGGAAAGATGGATAGATGTGGATAGAGAGAGAGGGAGGATTAGGAAAGATGGATAGAGAGAGAGGGGGATTAGGAAAGATGGATAGATGTGGATAGAGAGAGAGGGGGATTAGGAAAGATGGATAGATGTGGATAGAGAGAGGGGGGGATTAGGGAAGATGGATAGAGAGAGAGAGGGGGATTAGGAAAGATGGATAGATGTGGATAGAGAGAGAGAGGGGGATTAGGAAAGATGGATAGATGTGGATAGAGAGAGAGGGAGGATTAGGAAAGATGGATAGATGTGGATAGAGAGAGGGGGGGATTAGGAAAGATGGATAGAGAGAGAGGGGGATTAGGAAAGATGGATAGAGAGAGAGGGGGATTAGGAAAGATGGATAGATGTGGATAGAGAGAGAGGGGGATTAGGAAAGATGGATAGAGAGAGAGGGGGATTAGGAAAGATGGATAGAGAGAGAGAGGGGGATTAGGAAAGATGGATAGATGTGGATAGAGAGAGAGAGGGGGGATTAGAAAAGATGGATAGATGTGGATAGAGAGAGAGGGGATTAGGAAAGATGGATAGAGAGAGAGAGGGGGATTAGGAAAGATGGATAGATGTGGATAGAAAGAGAGGGGGATTAGGAAAGATGGATAGAGAGAGAGGGGGGATTAGGAAAGGTGGATAGATGTGGATAGAGAGAGAGAGGCGGGATTAGAAAAGATGGATAGATGTGGATAGAGAGAGAGGGGATTAGGAAAGATGGATAGAGAGAGAGAGGGGGATTAGGAAAGATGGATAGATGTGGATAGAAAGAGAGGGGGATTAGGAAAGATGGATAGATGTGGATAGAGAGAGAGGGGGATTATGAAATATGGATAGATGTGGATAGAGAGAGAGGGGATTAGGAAAGATGGATAGAGAGAGAGAGGGGGATTAGGAAAGATGGATAGATGTGGATAGAGAGAGGGGGGGATTAGGAAAGATGGATAGATGTGGATAGAGAGAGAGAGGGGGATTAGGAAAGATGGATAGATGTGGATAGATGTGGAGAGAGAGAGGGGGATTAGGAAAGATGGATAGATGTGGATAGAGAGAGAGGGGATTAGAAAAGATGGATATATGTGGATAGAAAGAGAGAGGGTGATTAGTAAAGATGGATAGAGAGAGAGGGGGATTAGGAAAGATGGATAGATGTGGATAGAGAGAGAGGGGATTAGAAAAGATGGATAGATGTGGATAGAAAGAGAGAGGGTGATTAGGAAAGATGGATAGATGTGGATAGAGAGAGAGGGGGATTAGGAAATATGGATAGATGTGGATAGAGAGAGAGGGGGATTAGGAAAGATGGATAGATGTGGATAGAAAGAGAGAGGGTGATTAGGAAAGATGGATAGATGTGGATAGAGAGAGAGAGGGATTAGGAAATATGGATAGATGTGGATAGAGAGAGGGGGGGATTAGGAAAGATGGATAGAGAGAGAGGGGGATTAGGAAAGATAGATAGATGTGGATAGAGAGAGAGAGGGGGATTAGGAAAGATGGATAGATGTGGATAGAGAGAGAGGGAGGATTAGGAAAGATGGATAGATGTGGATAGAGAGAGAGGGGGGATTAGGAAAGATGGATAGATGTGGATAGAGAGAGAGGGGGATTAGGAAAGGTGGATAGATGTGGATAGAGAGAGAGGGGGATTAGGAAAGATGGATAGATGTGGATAGAGAGAGAGAGGGGGATTAGGAAATATGGATAGATGTGGATAGAGAGAGAGGGGGATTAGGAAAGATGGATAGATGTGGATAGAGAGAGAGGGGGATTAGGAAAGATGGATAGATGTGGATAGAGAGAGAGAGAGGGGGATTAGGAAAGATGGATAGATGTGGATAGAGAGAGAGGGGGATTAGGAAAGATGGATAGATGTGGATAGAGAGAGAGGGGGATTAGGAAAGATGGATAGATGTGGATAGAGAGAGAGAGGGGGATTAGGAAATATGGATAGATGTGGATAGAGAGAGAGAGGGGGATTAGGAAATATGGATAGATGTGGATAGAGAGAGAGAGGGGGATTAGAAAAGATGGATAGATGTTGATAGAGAGAGAGGGGGATTACGAAAGATGGATAGATGTGGATAGAGAGAGAGGGAGGATTAGGAAAGATGGATAGAGAGAGAGGGGGATTAGGAAAGATGGATAGATGTGGATAGAGAGAGAGGGGGATTAGGAAAGATGGATAGATGTGGATAGAGAGAGAGGGAGGATTAGGAAAGATGGATAGATGTGGATAGAGAGAGAGAGGGGGATTAGGAAAGATGGATAGATGTGGATAGAGAGAGAGGGGGATTAGGAAAGATGGATAGATGTGGATAGAAAGAGAAGGGGATTAGGAAAGATGGATAGATGTGGATAGAGAGAGAGGGGGATTAGGAAAGATGGATAGATGTGGATAGAAAGAGAGGGAGGATTAGGAAAGATGGATAGATGTGGATAGAGAGAGAGGGGGATTAGGAAAAATGGATAGATGTGGATAGAGAGAGAGGGGGATTAGAAAAGATGGATAGATGTGGATAGAGAGAGAGGGGGATTAGGAAAGATGGATAGATGTGGATAGAGAGAGAGGGAGGATTAGGAAAGATGGATAGAGAGAGAGGGGGATTAGGAAAGATGGATAGATGTGGATAGAGAGAGAGGGGGATTAGAAAAGATGGATAGATGTGGATAGAGAGAGAGGGGGATTAGGAAAGATGGATAGATGTGGATAGAGAGAGAGGGAGGATTAGGAAAGATGGATAGAGAGAGAGGGGGATTAGGAAAGATGGATAGATGTGGATAGAGAGAGGGGGGGATTAGGGAAGATGGATAGAGAGAGAGAGGGGGATTAGGAAAGATGGATAGATGTGGATAGAGAGAGAGAGGGGGATTAGGAAAGATGGATAGATGTGGATAGAGAGAGAGGGAGGATTAGGAAAGATGGATAGATGTGGATAGAGAGAGAGGGGGATTAGGAAAGATGGATAGAGAGAGAGGGGGATTAGGAAAGATGGATAGATGTGGATAGAGAGAGAGGGGGATTAGGAAAGATGGATAGAGAGAGAGGGGGATTAGGAAAGATGGATAGAGAGAGAGGGGGGGATTAGGAAAGATGGATAGATGTGGATAGAGAGAGAGAGGGGGGATTAGAAAAGATGGATAGATGTGGATAGAGAGAGAGGGGGATTAGGAAAGATGGATAGATGTGGATAGAGAGAGAGGGAGGATTAGGAAAGATGGATAGATGTGGATAGAGAGAGAGAGGGGGATTAGGAAAGATGGATAGATGTGGATAGAGAGAGGGGGGGATTAGGAAATATGGATAGATGTGGATAGAGAGAGAGGGGGGTTAGGAAAGATGGATAGAGAGAGAGAGGGGGATTAGGAAAGGTGGATAGAGAGAGAGAGGGGGATTAGGAAAGATGGATAGAGAGAGAGAGGGGGATTAGGAAAGATGGATAGATGTGGATAGAGAGAGAGGGGATTAGGAAATATGGATAGATGTGGATAGAGAGAGAGGGAGGATTAGGAAAGATGGATAGATGTGGATAGAGAGAGAGGGAGGATTAGGAAAGATGGATAGATGTGGATAGAAAGAGAGAGGGGGATTAGGAAAGATGGATAGATGTGGATAGAGAGAGAGGGAGGATTAGGAAAGGTGGATAGAGAGAGAGGTGGATTAGGAAAGGTGGATAGAGAGAGAGGGAGGATTAGGAAAGATGGATAGATGTGGATAGAGAGAGAGGGAGGATTAGGAAATATGGATAGATGTGGATAGAAAGAGAGAGGGGGATTAGGAAATATGGATAGATGTGGATAGAGAGAGAGGGAGGATTAGGAAAGATCGATAGATGTGGATAGAGAGAGAGGGAGGATTAGGAAAGATGGATAGATGTGGATAGAGAGAGAGGGGGATTAGAAAAAATGGATAGATGTGGATAGAAAGAGAGGGTGGATTAGGAAAAATGGATAGATGTGGATAGAGAGAGAGGGAGGATTAGGAAAGATTGATAGATGTGGATAGAGAGAGAGGGGGGATTAGGAAAGATGGATAGATGTGGATAGAGAGAGAGAGGGGGATTAGGAAATATGGATAGATGTGGATAGAGAGAGAGGGGGATTAGGAAATATGGATAGATGTGGATAGAGAGAGAGAGGGAGGATTAGGAAATATGGATAGATGTGGATAGAGAGAGAGGGGGATTAGGAAATATGGATAGATGTGGATAGAGAGAGAGGGGATTAGGAAAGATGGATAGAGAGAGAGGGGGATTAGGAAAGATGGATAGAGAGAGAGAGGGGGATTAGGAAAGATGGATAGATGTGGATAGAGAGAGGGGGGGATTAGGAAAGATGGATAGATGTGGATAGAAAGAGAGAGGGGGATTAGAAAAGATGGATAGAGAGAGAGAGGGGGATTAGGAAAGGTGGATAGAGAGAGAGGGGGATTAGGAAATATGGATAGATGTGGATAGAAAGAGAGAGGGGGATTAGAAAAGATGGATAGATGTGGATAGAGAGAGAGGGGGATTAGGAAAGATGGATAGAGAGAGAGAGGGGGATTAGGAAAGATGGATAGATGTGGATAGAGAGAGAGGGGGATTAGGAAAGGTGGATAGAGAGAGAGGGGGATTAGGAAAGATGGATAGATGTGGATAGAGAGAGGGGGGGATTAGGAAATATGGATAGATGTGGATAGAGAGAGAGGGGGATTAGGAAAGATGGATAGATGTGGATAGAGAGAGAGAGGGGGATTAGAAAAGATGGATAGATGTGGATAGAGAGAGAGGGGGATTAGGAAAGATGGATAGATGTGGATAGAGAGAGAGGGGGATTAGGAAAGATGGATAGAGAGAGAGAGGGGGATTAGGAAAGATGGATAGAGAGAGAGAGGGGGATTAGGAAAGATGGATAGATGTGGATAGAGAGAGAGAGGGGGGATTAGAAAAGATGGATAGATGTGGGTAGAGAGAGAGGGGAATAGGAAAGATGGATAGAGAGAGAGAGGGGGATTAGGAAAGATGGATAGATGTGGATAGAAAGAGAGGGGGATTAGGAAAGATGGATAGATGTGGATAGAGAGAGAGGGGGGATTAGGAAAGGTGGATAGATGTGGATAGAGAGAGAGAGGGGGGATTAGAAAAGATGGATAGATGTGGATAGAGAGAGAGGGGATTAGGAAAGATGGATAGAGAGAGAGAGGGGGATTAGGAAAGATGGATAGATGTGGATAGAAAGAGAGGGGGATTAGGAAAGATGGATAGATGTGGATAGAGAGAGAGGGGGATTAGGAAATATGGATAGATGTGGATAGAGAGAGAGGGGATTAGGAAAGATGGATAGAGAGAGAGAGGGGGATTAGGAAAGATGGATAGATGTGGATAGAAAGAGAGGGGGATTAGGAAAGATGGATAGATGTGGATAGAGAGAGAGAGGGGGATTAGGAAAGATGGATAGATGTGGATAGAGAGAGAGAGGGGGATTAGGAAAGATGGATAGATGTGGATAGAGAGAGAGGGAGGATTAGGAAAGATCGATAGATGTGGATAGAGAGAGAGGGAGGATTAGGAAAGATGGATAGATGTGGATAGAGAGAGAGGGGGATTAGAAAAAATGGATAGATGTGGATAGAAAGAGAGGGTGGATTAGGAAAAATGGATAGATGTGGATAGAGAGAGAGGGAGGATTAGGAAAGATTGATAGATGTGGATAGAGAGAGAGGGGGGATTAGGAAAGATGGATAGATGTGGATAGAGAGAGAGAGGGGGATTAGGAAATATGGATAGATGTGGATAGAGAGAGAGGGGGATTAGGAAATATGGATAGATGTGGATAGAGAGAGAGAGGGAGGATTAGGAAATATGGATAGATGTGGATAGAGAGAGAGGGGGATTAGGAAATATGGATAGATGTGGATAGAGAGAGAGGGGATTAGGGAAGATGGATAGAGAGAGAGGGGGATTAGGAAAGATGGATAGAGAGAGAGAGGGGGATTAGGAAAGATGGATAGATGTGGATAGAGAGAGGGGGGGATTAGGAAAGATGGATAGATGTGGATAGAAAGAGAGAGGGGGATTAGAAAAGATGGATAGAGAGAGAGAGGGGGATTAGGAAAGGTGGATAGAGAGAGAGGGGGATTAGGAAATATGGATAGATGTGGATAGAAAGAGAGAGGGGGATTAGAAAAGATGGATAGATGTGGATAGAGAGAGAGGGGGATTAGGAAAGATGGATAGAGAGAGAGAGGGGGATTAGGAAAGATGGATAGATGTGGATAGAGAGAGAGGGGGATTAGGAAAGGTGGATAGAGAGAGAGGGGGATTATGAAAGATGGATAGATGTGGATAGAGAGAGGGGGGGATTAGGAAATATGGATAGATGTGGATAGAGAGAGAGGGGGATTAGGAAAGATGGATAGATGTGGATAGAGAGAGAGAGGGGGATTAGAAAAGATGGATAGATGTGGATAGAGAGAGAGGGGGATTAGGAAAGATGGATAGATGTGGATAGAGAGAGAGGGGGATTAGGAAAGATGGATAGAGAGAGAGAGGGGGATTAGGAAAGATGGATAGAGAGAGAGAGGGGGATTAGGAAAGATGGATAGATGTGGATAGAGAGAGAGAGGGGGGATTAGAAAAGATGGATATATGTGGATAGAGAGAGAGGGGATTAGGAAAGATGGATAGAGAGAGAGAGGGGGATTAGGAAAGATGGATAGATGTGGATAGAAAGAGAGGGGGATTAGGAAAGATGGATAGATGTGGATAGAGAGAGAGGGGGGATTAGGAAAGGTGGATAGATGTGGATAGAGAGAGAGAGGGGGGATTAGAAAAGATGGATAGATGTGGATAGAGAGAGAGGGGATTAGGAAAGATGGATAGAGAGAGAGAGGGGGATTAGGAAAGATGGATAGATGTGGATAGAAAGAGAGGGGGATTAGGAAAGATGGATAGATGTGGATAGAGAGAGAGGGGGATTAGGAAATATGGATAGATGTGGATAGAGAGAGAGGGGATTAGGAAAGATGGATAGAGAGAGAGAGGGGGATTAGGAAAGATGGATAGATGTGGATAGAAAGAGAGGGGGATTAGGAAAGATGGATAGATGTGGATAGAGAGAGAGAGGGGGATTAGGAAAGATGGATAGATGTGGATAGAGAGAGAGAGGGGGATTAGGAAAGATGGATAGATGTGGATAGAGAGAGAGGGGGATTAGGAAAGATGGATAGATGTGGATAGAGAGAGAGGGGATTAGAAAAAATGGATAGATGTGGATAGAGAGAGAGGGGGGATTAGGAAAGATGGATAGATGTGGATAGAGAGAGAGAGGGGGATTAGGAAAGATGGATAGATGTGGATAGAGAGAGAGGGGGATTAGGAAAGATGGATAGATGTGGATAGAGAGAGAGAGGGGGATTAGGAAAGATGGATAGATGTGGAAAGAGAGAGAGGGGGATTAGGAAAGATGGATAGATGTGGATAGAGAGAGAGGGGATTAGGATAGATGGATAGATGTGGATAGAGAGAGAGAGGGGGATTAGGAAATATGGATAGATGTGGATAGAGAGAGAGAGGGGGATTAGGAAATATGGATAGATGTGGATAGAGAGAGAGAGGGGGATTAGAAAAGATGGATAGATGTGGATAGAGAGAGAAAGGGATTACGAAAGATGGATAGATGTGGATAGAGAGAGAGGGAGGATTAGGAAAGATGGATAGAGAGAGAGGGGGATTAGGAAAGATGGATAGATGTGGATAGAGAGAGAGGGGGATTAGGAAAGATGGATAGATGTGGATAGAGAGAGAGGGGGATTAGGAAAGATGGATAGATGTGGATAGAGAGAGAGGGAGGATTAGGAAAGATGGATAGATGTGGATAGAGAGAGAGAGGGGGATTAGGAAAGATGGATAGATGTGGATAGAGAGAGAGGGGGATTAGGAAAGATGGATAGATGTGGATAGAAAGAGAAGGGGATTAGGAAAGATGGATAGATGTGGATAGAGAGAGAGGGGGATTAGGAAAGATGGATAGATGTGGATAGAAAGAGAGGGAGGATTAGGAAAGATGGATAGATGTGGATAGAGAGAGAGGGGGATTAGGAAAAATGGATAGATGTGGATAGAGAGAGAGGGGGATTAGAAAAGATGGATAGATGTGGATAGAGAGAGAGGGGGATTAGGAAAGATGGATAGATGTGGATAGAGAGAGAGGGAGGATTAGGAAAGATGGATAGAGAGAGAGGGGGATTAGGAAAGATGGATAGATGTGGATAGAGAGAGAGGGGGATTAGAAAAGATGGATAGATGTGGATAGAGAGAGAGGGGGATTAGGAAAGATGGATAGATGTGGATAGAGAGAGAGGGAGGATTAGGAAAGATGGATAGAGAGAGAGGGGGATTAGGAAAGATGGATAGATGTGGATAGAGAGAGAGGGGGATTAGGAAAGATGGATAGATGTGGATAGAGAGAGGGGGGGATTAGGGAAGATGGATAGAGAGAGAGAGGGGGATTAGGAAAGATGGATAGATGTGGATAGAGAGAGAGAGGGGGATTAGGAAAGATGGATAGATGTGGATAGAGAGAGAGGGAGGATTAGGAAAGATGGATAGATGTGGATAGAGAGAGGGGGGGATTAGGAAAGATGGATAGAGAGAGAGGGGGATTAGGAAAGATGGATAGAGAGAGAGGGGGATTAGGAAAGATGGATAGATGTGGATAGAGAGAGAGGGGGATTAGGAAAGATGGATAGAGAGAGAGGGGGATTAGGAAAGATGGATAGAGAGAGAGAGGGGGATTAGGAAAGATGGATAGATGTGGATAGAGAGAGAGAGGGGGGATTAGAAAAGATGGATAGATGTGGATAGAGAGAGAGGGGATTAGGAAAGATGGATAGAGAGAGAGAGGGGGATTAGGAAAGATGGATAGATGTGGATAGAAAGAGAGGGGGATTAGGAAAGATGGATAGAGAGAGAGGGGGGATTAGGAAAGGTGGATAGATGTGGATAGAGAGAGAGAGGCGGGATTAGAAAAGATGGATAGATGTGGATAGAGAGAGAGGGGATTAGGAAAGATGGATAGAGAGAGAGAGGGGGATTAGGAAAGATGGATAGATGTGGATAGAAAGAGAGGGGGATTAGGAAAGATGGATAGATGTGGATAGAGAGAGAGGGGGATTATGAAATATGGATAGATGTGGATAGAGAGAGAGGGGATTAGGAAAGATGGATAGAGAGAGAGAGGGGGATTAGGAAAGATGGATAGATGTGGATAGAGAGAGGGGGGGATTAGGAAAGATGGATAGATGTGGATAGAGAGAGAGAGGGGGATTAGGAAAGATGGATAGATGTGGATAGAGAGAGAGAGGGGGATTAGGAAAGATGGATAGATGTGGATAGAGAGAGAGGGGGATTAGGAAAGATGGATAGATGTGGATAGAGAGAGAGGGGATTAGAAAAGATGGATAGATGTGGATAGAAAGAGAGAGGGTGATTAGGAAAGATGGATAGAGAGAGAGGGGGATTAGGAAAGATGGATAGATGTGGATAGAGAGAGAGGGGATTAGAAAAGATGGATAGATGTGGATAGAAAGAGAGAGGGTGATTAGGAAAGATGGATAGATGTGGATAGAGAGAGAGGGGGATTAGGAAATATGGATAGATGTGGATAGAGAGAGAGGGGGATTAGGAAAGATGGATAGATGTGGATAGAAAGAGAGAGGGTGATTAGGAAAGATGGATAGATGTGGATAGAGAGAGAGAGGGATTAGGAAATATGGATAGATGTGGATAGAGAGAGGGGGGGATTAGGAAAGATGGATAGAGAGAGAGGGGGATTAGGAAAGATAGATAGATGTGGATAGAGAGAGAGAGGGGGATTAGGAAAGATGGATAGATGTGGATAGAGAGAGAGGGAGGATTAGGAAAGATGGATAGATGTGGATAGAGAGAGAGGGGGGATTAGGAAAGATGGATAGATGTGGATAGAGAGAGAGGGGGATTAGGAAAGGTGGATAGATGTGGATAGAGAGAGAGGGGGATTAGGAAAGATGGATAGATGTGGATAGAGAGAGAGAGGGGGATTAGGAAATATGGATAGATGTGGATAGAGAGAGAGGGGGATTAGGAAAGATGGATAGATGTGGATAGAGAGAGAGGGGGATTAGGAAAGATGGATAGATGTGGATAGAGAGAGAGAGAGAGGGATTAGGAAAGATGGATAGATGTGGATAGAGAGAGAGGGGGATTAGGAAAGATGGATAGATGTGGATAGAGAGAGAGGGGGATTAGGAAAGATGGATAGATGTGGATAGAGAGAGAGAGGGGGATTAGGAAATATGGATAGATGTGGATAGAGAGAGAGAGGGGGATTAGGAAATATGGATAGATGTGGATAGAGAGAGAGAGGGGGATTAGAAAAGATGGATAGATGTTGATAGAGAGAGAGGGGGATTACGAAAGATGGATAGATGTGGATAGAGAGAGAGGGAGGATTAGGAAAGATGGATAGAGAGAGAGGGGGATTAGGAAAGATGGATAGATGTGGATAGAGAGAGAGGGGGATTAGGAAAGATGGATAGATGTGGATAGAGAGAGAGGGAGGATTAGGAAAGATGGATAGATGTGGATAGAGAGAGAGAGGGGGATTAGGAAAGATGGATAGATGTGGATAGAGAGAGAGGGGGATTAGGAAAGATGGATAGATGTGGATAGAAAGAGAAGGGGATTAGGAAAGATGGATAGATGTGGATAGAGAGAGAGGGGGATTAGGAAAGATGGATAGATGTGGATAGAAAGAGAGGGAGGATTAGGAAAGATGGATAGATGTGGATAGAGAGAGAGGGGGATTAGGAAAAATGGATAGATGTGGATAGAGAGAGAGGGGGATTAGAAAAGATGGATAGATGTGGATAGAGAGAGAGGGGGATTAGGAAAGATGGATAGATGTGGATAGAGAGAGAGGGAGGATTAGGAAAGATGGATAGAGAGAGAGGGGGATTAGGAAAGATGGATAGATGTGGATAGAGAGAGAGGGGGATTAGAAAAGATGGATAGATGTGGATAGAGAGAGAGGGGGATTAGGAAAGATGGATAGATGTGGATAGAGAGAGAGGGAGGATTAGGAAAGATGGATAGAGAGAGAGGGGGATTAGGAAAGATGGATAGATGTGGATAGAGAGAGGGGGGGATTAGGGAAGATGGATAGAGAGAGAGAGGGGGATTAGGAAAGATGGATAGATGTGGATAGAGAGAGAGAGGGGGATTAGGAAAGATGGATAGATGTGGATAGAGAGAGAGGGAGGATTAGGAAAGATGGATAGATGTGGATAGAGAGAGAGGGGGATTAGGAAAGATGGATAGAGAGAGAGGGGGATTAGGAAAGATGGATAGATGTGGATAGAGAGAGAGGGGGATTAGGAAAGATGGATAGAGAGAGAGGGGGATTAGGAAAGATGGATAGAGAGAGAGGGGGGGATTAGGAAAGATGGATAGATGTGGATAGAGAGAGAGAGGGGGGATTAGAAAAGATGGATAGATGTGGATAGAGAGAGAGGGGATTAGGAAAGATGGATAGAGAGAGAGAGGGGGATTAGGAAAGTTGGATAGATGTGGATAGAAAGAGAGGGGGATTAGGAAAGATGGATAGATGTGGATAGAGAGAGAGGGGGGATTAGGAAAGGTGGATAGATGTGGATAGAGAGAGAGAGGGGGGATTAGAAAAGATGGATAGATGTGGATAGAGAGAGAGGGGATTAGGAAAGATGGATAGAGAGAGAGAGGGGGATTAGGAAAGATGGATAGATGTGGATAGAAAGAGAGGGGGATTAGGAAAGATGGATAGATGTGGATAGAGAGAGAGGGGGATTATGAAATATGGATAGATGTGGATAGAGAGAGAGGGGATTAGGAAAGATGGATAGAGAGAGAGAGGGGGATTAGGAAAGATGGATAGATGTGGATAGAGAGAGAGGGGGATTATGAAATATGGATAGATGTGGATAGAGAGAGAGGGGATTAGGAAAGATGGATAGAGAGAGAGAGGGGGATTAGGAAAGATGGATAGATGTGGATAGAGAGAGAGGGGGATTAGGAAAGATGGATAGATGTGGATAGAGAGAGAGAGGGGGATTAGGAAAGATGGATAGATGTGGATAGAGAGAGAGAGGGGGATTAGGAAAGATGGATAGATGTGGATAGAGAGAGAGGGGGATTAGGAAAGATGGATAGATGTGGATAGAGAGAGAGGGGATTAGAAAAGATGGATAGATGTGGATAGAAAGAGAGAGGGTGATTAGGAAAGATGGATAGAGAGAGAGGGGGATTAGGAAAGATGGATAGATGTGGATAGAGAGAGAGGGGATTAGAAAAGATGGATAGATGTGGATAGAAAGAGAGAGGGTGATTAGGAAAGATGGATAGATGTGGATAGAGAGAGAGGGGGATTAGGAAATATGGATAGATGTGGATAGAGAGAGAGGGGGATTAGGAAAGATGGATAGATGTGGATAGAAAGAGAGAGGGTGATTAGGAAAGATGGATAGATGTGGATAGAGAGAGAGGGGGATTAGGAAATATGGATAGATGTGGATAGAGAGAGGGGGGGATTAGGAAAGATGGATAGAGAGAGAGGGGGATTAGGAAAGATAGATAGATGTGGATAGAGAGAGAGAGGGGGATTAGGAAAGATGGATAGATGTGGATAGAGAGAGAGGGAGGATTAGGAAAGATGGATAGATGTGGATAGAGAGAGAGGGGATTAGGAAAGATGGATAGATGTGGATAGAGAGAGAGGGAGGATTAGGAAAGATGGATAGATGTGGATAGAGAGAGAGGGGGGATTAGGAAAGATGGATAGATGTGGATAGAGAGAGAGGGGGATTAGGAAAGGTGGATAGATGTGGATAGAGAGAGAGGGGGATTAGGAAAGATGGATAGATGTGGATAGAGAGAGAGGGGGATTAGGAAAGATGGATAGATGTGGATAGAGAGAGAGAGGGGGATTAGGAAATATGGATAGATGTGGATAGAAAGAGAGGGTGGATTAGGAAAGATGGATAGATGTGGATAGAGAGAGAGGGGATTAGGAAAGATGGATAGATGTGGATAGAAAGAGAGGGAGGATTAGGAAAGATGGATAGATGTGGATAGAGAGAGAGGGGGATTAGGAAAGATGGATAGATGTGGATAGAGAGAGAGGGAGGATTAGGAAAGATGGATAGAGAGAGAGGGGGATTAGGAAAGATGGATAGATGTGGATAGAGAGAGAGGGGGATTAGGAAAGATGGATAGATGTGGATAGAGAGAGGGGGGGATTAGGGAAGATGGATAGAGAGAGAGAGGGGGATTAGGAAAGATGGATAGATGTGGATAGAGAGAGAGGGGGATTAGGAAAGATGGATAGATGTGGATAGAGAGAGAGGGAGGATTAGGAAAGATGGATAGATGTGGATAGAGAGAGAGGGGGATTAGGAAAGATGGATAGAGAGAGAGGGGGATTAGGAAAGATGGATAGAGAGAGAGGGGGATTAGGAAAGATGGATAGATGTGGATAGAGAGAGAGGGGGATTAGGAAAGATGGATAGATGTGGATAGAGAGAGGGGGGGATTAGGGACGGGTCAGTGGGTCGCATTCTGTCCTGGTATCAGATGACATCATCAGGGTCTCTCAGTGTGTGTGTGTGTGTGTGTGTGTGACTTCACTAGAGCTAAATGGAGGGGGGGCAGGGGATGACGCAACTAGAGGCTACTCAGAAATGAATGATGAAGGGGCTTTTATGGCAGAGCCGGGAGGATGTGTGTGTGTGTGTGTGTGTGTGTCAGACTGTCTCAGCCGGGGGTCAAGCTAAAGTCACACAAGCACATAGATCTGTAGCGGTGATAGACTAAACATCAACTGAAAGAAAGAAAGAAAGAAAGACAAGCAAACGTATCAAAGTCACAGAGAGAAGAGATGTCTTTGTCTGGTATGGTGTCTATCTGGTGTCTGTCTCGTCTGGTGTCTGTGTGGTCTGGTTTCTGTCTGTCTGGTTTCTGTCTCTGTGTGTGGTCATCATTCTCTACATCCTGACTGTACAGTGGGGGACTTGTGATGACCTGAAGCTTAAACTACTCTACTGGGAAAAGGATGAGAGGAGAGGTGAGGAGAGGGGTGGAGATGAGAGGGGAGGATGGAGGAGTGGACAGAGGAGAGGAGTGGACAGAGAAGAGGAGTGGACAGAGAAGAGTGGTGGACAGAGAAGAGGAGTGGACAGAGAAGAGTGGTGGACAGAGAAGAGGAGTGGACAGAGGAGAGTGGTGGACAGAGAAGAGGAGTGGACAGAGAAAAGTGGTGGACAGAGAAGAGTGGTGGACAGAGAAGAGGAGTGGACAGAGAATAGGGCTGGACAGAGAAGAGTGGTGGACAGAGAAGAGTGGTGGACAGAGAAGAGGGCTGGACAGAGAAAAGTGGTGGACAGAGGAGAGTGGTGGACAGAGAAGAGGAGTGGACAGAGGAGAGTGGTGGACAGAGGAGAGTGGTGGACAGAGGAGAGTGGTGGACAGAGGAGAGTGGTGGACAGAGGAGAGTGGTGGACAGAGAAGAGTGGTGGACAGAGAAGAGTGGTGGACAGAGAAGAGTGGTGGACAGAGAAGAGTGGTGGACAGAGGAGAGTGGTGGACAGAGGAGAGTGGTGGACAGAGAAGAGTGGTGGACAGAGGAGAGTGGTGGACAGAGGAGAGTGGTGGACAGAGGAGAGTGGTGGACAGAGAAGAGTGGTGGACAGAGAAGAGTGGTGGACAGAGAAGAGGAGTGGACAGAGGGAAGTGGTGGACAGAGGAGAGGGCTGGACAGAGGAGAGGGGTGGACAGAGGAGAGGGCTGGACAGAGGAGAGGGGTGGACAGAGGAGAGGGCTAGACAAAGGAGAGGGGTGGACAGAGGAAAGGAGAGGGCTGGACAGAGGAGAGGGGTGGACAGAGGAGAGGGGTGGACAGAGGAGAGGGCTGGACAGAGGAGAGGGGTGGACAGAGGAGAGGGGTGGACAGAGGAGAGGGTTGGACAGAGGAAATGGGTGGACAGAGGAAAGGAGAGGGGTGGACAGAGGAGAGGGGTGGACAGAGGAAATGGGTGGACAGAGGAAAGGAGAGGGCTGGACAGAGGAGAGGGGTGGACAGAGGAGAGGGTTGGACAGAGGAAATGGGTGGACAGAGGAAAGGAGAGGGGTGGACAGAGGAGAGGGGTGGACAGAGGAAATGGGTGGACAGAGGAAAGGAGAGGGCTGGACAGAGGAGATGGGTGGACAGAGGAGAGGGTTGGACAAGGGAAATGGGTGGACAGAGGAAAGGAGAGGGGTGAACAGAGGATAGGGTTGGACAGAGGAAATGGATGGACAGAAGAGTTCTATTGTCAAGGCAGAGGGTTAATGTACTTTAAGAATGGAGTAGGGAGGGAGGCGAGGTGCAGGGGGGAACAGGACAATAAACAGATTTGAAAACCACATAACCCTCCCACCGCGACCGACCAAATGTCTCCTCTCATTTCTTAACTCCCCCCATCTTTCCTGACCTCTACCCTTCTCTTGTCCTTCCATCGTCGCTCCTTCTCTTTCTTCTCTTCTCTCTCTCTGCCTCTCTCTGAGTCAGCAGCACAGCCCCGCCTGACTCTTAACCAAATCACCGTCCCCCTCTGGCCCCAACACAGCCTTTCATTAGACTAAAAGCCCTGCAACACTCTCTCTCTCTCTCTCACACACACACACACACACACACACACACACACACACACACACACACACACACACACACACACACACACACACACACACACACACACACACACACACACACACACACACACACACACACACACACACACACACACACACACACACACACACACACACACACACACACCACACACACACACACACACACACACACACTCACAGCAGGTTTATTATTAAGTGATTCAAAGACAAGAGCAAAGGAGACAGACTGAAATAGAGAAGGAGAGAGGGAGGAGACATAAGGTGATAGAGAGAGAATGAGAGAGAGAATGAGAGAGGGAGGAGACATAAGGTGATAGAGAGAGAATGGGAGAGAGAATGAGAGTGGGAGGGGAAGAGAGAGAGAAGGACAGCTGGACAACAGGAAAGGAGATGAAAGGAAATAATGATCAAGGTAGAAAGAAGGAGAGAAAACTTAATCTCCTTTATTCCCTCAACCTGATGATAAACATCCATTGACTGGAGGCTGGTGAGGTCGAGGACTGGAGGCTGGTGAGGTCGAGGACTGGAGGCTGGTGAGGTCTAGGACTGGAGGCTGGTGAGGTCTAGGACTGGAGGCTGGTGAGGTCTAGGACTGGAGGCTGGTGAGGTCTAGGACTGGAGGCTGGTGAGGTCTAGGACTGGAGCAGGGGATAAGGCTGGTGAGGTATAGGACTGGAGCAGGGGATAGGGCTGGTGAGGTATAGGACTGGAGCAGGGGTTAAGGCTGGTGAGGTATAGGACTGAAGCAGGGGATAGGGCTGGTGAGGTATAGGACTGGAGGAGGGGATAGGGCTGGTGAGGTATAGGACTGGAGCAGGGGATAAGGCTGGTGAGGTATAGGACTGGAGCAGGGGATAAGGCTGGTGAGGTTTAGGACTGGAGCAGGGGGATGAGGCTGGTGAGGTTTAGGACTGGAGCAGGGGGATTAGGCTGGTGAGGTTTAGGACTGGAGCATGGGGATAAGGTTGGTGAGGTATAGGACTGGAGCAGGGGGATAAGGCTGGTGAGGTATAGGACTGGAGCAGGGGGATAAGGCTGGCGAGGTATAGGACTGGAGCAGGGGGATAAGGCTGGTGAGGTTTAGGACTGAAGCAGGGGGATAAGGCTGGTGAGGTCTAGGACTGGAGCAGGGGGATGAGGCTGGTGAGGTATAGGACTGGAGCAGGGGGATAAGGCTGGTGAGGTATAGGACTGGAGCAGGGGGATAAGGCTGGTGAGGTTTAGGACTGGAGCAGGGGGATAAGGCTGGTGAGGTTTAGGACTGGAGCAGGGGGATAAGGCTGGCGAGGTATAGGACTGGAGCAGGGGGATAAGGCTGGTGAGGTATAGGACTGGAGCAGGGGGATAAGGCTGGTGAAGTATAGGACTGGAGCAGGGGGATAAGGCTGGTGAGGTATAGGACTGGAGCAGGGGGATAAGGCTGGTGAGGTTTAGGACTGGAGCATGGGGATGAGGCTGGTGAGGTATAGGACTGGAGCAGGGGGATAAGGCTGGTGAGGTATAGGACTGGAGCAGGGGGATAAGGCTGGTGAGGTTTAGGACTGAAGCAGGGGGATAAGGCTGGTGAGGTCTAGGACTGGAGCAGGGGGATGAGGCTGGTGAGGTATAGGACTGGAGCAGGGGGATAAGGCTGGTGAGGTATAGGACTGGAGCAGGGGGATAAGGCTGGTGAGGTTTAGGACTGGAGCAGGGGGATAAGGCTGGTGAGGTTTAGGACTGGAGCAGGGGGATAAGGCTGGCGAGGTATAGGACTGGAGCAGGGGGATAAGGCTGGTGAGGTATAGGACTGGAGCAGGGGGATAAGGCTGGTGAGGTATAGGACTGGAGCAGGGGGATAAGGCTGGTGAGGTATAGGACTGGAGCAGGGGGATAAGGCTGGTGAGGTTTAGGACTGGAGCATGGGGATGAGGCTGGTGAGGTATAGGACTGGAGCAGGGGGATAAGGCTGGTGAGGTATAGGACTGGAGCAGGGGGATAAGGCTGGTGAGGTATAGGACTGGAGCAGGGGGATAAGGCTGGTGAGGTTTAGGACTGAAGCAGGGGGATAAGGCTGGTGAGGTCTAGGACTGGAGCAGGGGGATGAGGCTGGAGTACAGTAGAGGACTGTAGGAGAGGAGAGTTCAGGGACAAGGAAAGAGAGAGCTGAGTCAAGGAGGACTGGTGTACAGGACTGGGGTAGAGGGCTGGTGTAGAGGACTGTAGGAGAGGCGAGTTCAAGGAAATAGAGAGCTGAGGCAAGGAGGACTGGTGTAGAGGGCTGGTGTAGAGAACTGTAGGAGAGGAGAGTTCAAGGAAAGAGAGAGCTGTGGCAAGGAGGACTGGTGTAGAGGGCTGGGTAGTGGACTGGGGTAAAGAGGACTGGGGTAGAGGACTGGTGTAAAGGACCGGGTTAAAGAGGACTGGGGTAAAGGACTGGGGTAAAGGACTGGGGTAAAGGACTGGGTTAAAGAGGACTGGGGTAGAGGACTGAGGTAAACAGGACTGGGTTAAACAGGACTGGGGTAAAGAGGACTGGGGTAAAGAGGACTGGGGTAAAAAGATCTTTGGGTAGAGGACTGGGGTAAAGGACCGGGGTTTAGAGGACTGGGGTAAAGGACTGGGGTAAAGAGATCTTTGGGTGGAGGACTGGGGTAGAGGACTGGGGTAAAGAGGACTGGGGTAAAGAGGACTGGGGTAAAAATATATTTGGGTAGAGGACTGGGGTAAAGGACCGGGGTTTAGAGGACTTGGTTAAAGGACTGGGGTAAAGAGATCTTTGGGTGGAGGACTGGGGTAGAGGACTGGGGTAAAGAGGACTGGGGTAAAGAGATCTTTGGGTAGAAGACTGGGGTAAAGAGGACTGGGGTAAAAAGGACTGGGGTAGAGTACTGGTGTTAAGGACCGGGTTAAAGAGGACTGGGGTAAAGGACTGGAGTAAAGGACTGGGTTAAAGAGGACTGGGTTAAAGAGGACTGGGGTAAAGAGGACTGGGGTTAAAGAGTACTGGGGTAGAGGACTGGGGTAAAGGACTGGGTTAAACAGGACTGGGTTAAAGAGGACTGGGGTAAAGAAGACTGGGGTAAAGAGGACTGGGTTAAACAGGACTGGGTTAAAGAGGACTGGGGTAAAGAGGACTGGGTTAAAGAGGACTGGGGTAAAGAGGACTGGGTTAAAGATGACTGGGGTAAAGAGGACTGGGTTAAAGGACTGGGGTAAAAATATATTTAGGTAGAGGACTGGGGTAAAAAGATCTTTGGGTAGAATACTGGTGTAAAGAGGACTGGGGTAAAGGACTGGGGTAGAAGACTGGGGTAAAAAGGACTGGGTAAAGGACTGGGGTAAAGGACTGGGGTAAAGAGATCTTTGGGTAGAGGACTGGGGTAGAGGACTGGGGTAAAGAGGACTGGGGTAAAAAGGACTGGGTAAAGAGATCTTTGGGTAGAGGACTGGGGTAAAGAGAGCTTTGGGTAGAGGACTGGGGTAAAGAGATCTTTGGGTAGAGGACTGCTGTAGAGGGCTGGGGTAGAGGGGTAGAGGACTGGGGTAGGGGTTGACGTAGGGGTACAAGAGTGGGTTGGGACTGGGGCTTGGGCTGGGAGAAGGTTTTATTTTCTAGGGTCCTCTGAGGATGTTGAGCAGTCAGATTAGTAAAGGTTCCTCTGAGGATGGTGAGCAGTCAGATTACTAAAGCACAACCTCAGTAAAATAGTACCTCTCTTATCTCATTTCAAAGAATGTCTGCTAATGACACACACACACACACACACACACACACACTGATGTTAATCACTCCCCCAGCTGTAATGTGACCACCTGCTGGGGCCTTCTCCCTGAGGGGAGAGTCAGCCAGACACAGCGGAGTCACACTCTTTCTCTCTCTCTGTGTGTGTGTGTGTCACCGGTCACCATCATAACTTTATTCAACAGGTTTAATCCTACTCCCCACCCCTCATTTTTAACTGATGTTGTCCACTGTCAGAACGGGTTGTCTTTCCATTATGTTTGTTAATAGAAATACATTCCATACCATTCCATGCGTGACATTCCTATCCTAAAGGTGGAAGTCTGCTGTTCCCTGGAAGTTAATGTAATCACTCCCTCTGTATTGTGGCCATAGGGACTAAGTCATTGTGTTGTTAGCCAGATGATCTGAGAGACTGTGACACGGGTCAATGTGTCGTTAGCCATTACAGCATCAATGTTGACAGAAAAACATCCTTCCTCTAAGTCATTTTCTTTTCCTCTAATCACCAGTATTAATCTGTCCATCACTACTTTCAACAGATGGAGAAGATAGTCACTTCCTGTTTCCCCTCAGGTGACATCCCTCTATCTTTCTCTACTCCATCCCTATGTAAAACATATGTTCACTTTGACATCTGTCTAACTAAACTCAAACATATGGGATAGCCTGAAGGATGAGGTCTGAGACTCCCTTTCTCTCTCTCTCTCTGTGTGTGTGTGTGTGTGTGTGTGTGTGTGTGTGTGTGTGTGTGTGTGTGTGTGTGTGTGTGTGTGTGTGTGTGTGTGTGTGTGGTATAGTACAGTACAGTATAGTACAGTGTTATGGTATAGTACAGCATGTTATGGTATAGTACATCATGTTATGGTATAGTACAGCATGTTATGGTATAGTACAGTATGTTATGGTATAATACAGTATGTATGGTATAGTACATCATGTTATGGTATAGTACAGTATGTTATGGTATAGTACAGTATGTATGGTATAGTACAGTATGTTATGGTATAGTACAGTATGTTATGGTATAATACAGTATGTATGGTATAGTACATCATGTTATGGTATAGTACAGCATGTTATGGTATAGTACATCATGTTATGGTATAGTGCAGTATTTTATGGTATAGTACAGCATGTTATGGTATAGTACATCATGTTATGGTATAGTACAGTATGTTATGGTATAGTACATCATGTTATGGTATAGTACATCATGTTATGGTATAGTACAGTATGTATGGTATAGTACATCATGTTATGGTATAGTACAGTATGTTATGGTATAATACAGTATGTATGGTATAGTACATCATGTTATGGTATAGTACAGTATGTTATGGTATAGTACATCATGTTATGGTATAGTACATCATGTTATGGTATAGTACACCATGTTATGGTATAGTACATCATGTTATGGTATAGTGCAGTATTTTATGGTATAGTACAGCATGTTATGGCATAGTACATCATGTTATGGTATAGTACAGTATGTTATGAAATAATACAGTAATGTATGGTATAGTACAGTATTGTATGGTATGGTACAGTATGCTATGGAACAGTACAGTATGTTATGAAATAATACAGTAATGTATGGTATAGTACAGTATTGTATGGTATGGAACAGTACAGTATGTTATGGTATATTGCAGTATTTTATGGTATAGTACAGTATGTTATGGAATAATACAGTAAGGTATGGTATAGTACAGTGTCATGACGTTGGCCTGGGGGTAGGTTTATGACAGTCATAAATACCTCTTTCCCCCTTCTTCCTCTCTCTATCCTACTGATGTTACATTTGCAAACCCCTTTGGTTAACATAGAGATTCTGGGAACATCAGAAGGTGGGGGGAAATGAACTATATTCTGGTAATCCGACCAATTGAACATATGCGGTGGTACTTAATGAATATGATGTCAGTTCAGTTGTCATCTGAGACATTCTCATCAATGATAAGGTGACATAAACTCTACAGTGGAAAGTCTACACATCAGAGTTATCGGATTCGCATGGAATTGTTGTTCAATTTAAATGTTTGAATATGACATTTTTCGTGATGGGATGGAATGTGATTTTAGCTTCTAAAATGTGAGAATTGGGTTTTTATAAGGTTAGGGCTCTGCTCAATCAGTAGCCCGCCCCTGTGAAGGGACATGGGCTATAAAACTTTTCAAACACGCCCTCCTCTCCCTTCCTATATAAAGCCTTGGCAACAACGTAACCTCCTGTTCCGAGGATGTGAGGACGACGGTCCGATGTCAGAATGGTTCAGATAATAACTACAGAACGAAGCCAACATCAGCGTGAGCTTTGGTTGCGAATGGTATGAACTCTGCTCTTATTCACTACAGAAGTGATACCTCCTAGCCGTTGAGTTAGCAACAGCCGCTGCAAACGAGGGTTAGGAAGGAACAGACAGAATATCCCGTCTATCACACAACAACGTTACTACAATGTACTTTTCTTCTGTGTAACCAGCTGTCATATCTGTTCCACTTGCTAGGGACGTTTTCCTTTATGATGTAATTTGTAATCAAGTTATGATTTAATTATGTGTATGTGTAATTCTGTGTGATTAGTTAGGTATTTAGTAAATACAGTGCCTTGCGAAAGTATTCGGCCCCCTTGAACTTTGCGACCTTTTGCCACATTTCAGGCTTCAAACATAAAGATATAAAACTGTATTTTTTTGTGAAGAATCAACAACAAGTGGGACACAATCATGATTTTGTACGCCCAATTTTTCAGTTTTTGATTTGTTAAAAAAGTTTGAAATATCCAATAAATGTCGTTCCACTTCATGATTGTGTCCCACTTGTTGTTGATTCTTCACAAACAAATACAGTTTTATATCTTTATGTTTGAAGCCTGAAATGTGGCAAAAGGTCGCAAAGTTCAAGGGGGCCGAATACTTTCGCAAGGCACTGTAAATAATTAAACCCAATTTTGTATTGCTGATTCAACTTGTTAGCCAGGGTTCGTGCAGATAACCAAGAATTTACAACTTTCAGATGAGACTGAATTAAGATGACGATTAATATTGACTGCTATTGATGTAAAATATTACTAGGTCTTTAAGAATTTATTCGGAAGATAACAGCTCTATAAATATTATTTTGTGGTGCCTGACTCTCTAGTTAATTACACTTACATGATTAGCTCAATCAGGTAATAGTAATTACGGATAAATGATTTTATAGAATAGCATGTCATATCACTTAATCTGGCATAGCCAAAGACACGACAACAGTATTTTATGATATGGTACAGTAAGGTTCTTACTCATTCCTGTGCAGACGGAGTGTCATCTCCTCTCCCTCAGCTGTGATGAGGACCTCTGCCTCAGACGGGTGCTGCTGGGTAGAAAAGCAGAGAAATAGAATAATATCTCTCTAGCATTATATCTAACATTATATCTCTCTAGCATCATCTCTAACATTATATCTCTCTAGCATTATATCTAACATTATATCTCTCTAACGTTATATCTCTCTAACATCATCTCTAACATTATATCTCTCTAGCATTATATCTCTCTAACATCATCTCTAACATTATATCTCTCTAGCATCATCTCTATCTAACATTATATCTCTCTAGCATCATCTCTATCTAACATTATATCTCTCTAGCATTATATCTAACATTGTATCTCTCTAACATAATCTCTAACATTATATATCTCTAGCATCATCTCTATCTAACATTATATCTCTCTAGCATTATATCTAACATTATATCTCCATAGCATTATATCTCTCTAGCATTATATCTAACATTATATCTTTCTAGCATCATCTCTATCTAACATTGTATCTCTCTAGCATTATATCTAACATTATATCTTTCTAGCATCATCTCTATCTAACATTGTATCTCTCTAGCATTATATCTAACATTATATATCTCTAGCATCATCTCTATCTAACATTATATATCTCTAGCATCATCTCTATCTAACATTATATCTCTCTAGCATTATATCTCCATAGCATTATATCTCCATAGCATTATATCTCTCTAGCATTATATCTAACATTATATCTCTCTAGCATCATCTCTATCTAACATTATATCTCTCTAGCATTATATCTAACATTATATCTCTCTAGCATCATCTCTATCTAACATTATATCTCTCTAGCATCATCTCTATCTAACATTATATATCTCTAGCATCATCTCTATCTAACATTATATCTCTATAGCATTATATCTCCATAGCATTATATCTCCATAGCATTATATCTATCTAACATTATATATCTCTAGCATTATATCTATCTAACATTATATATCTCTAACATTATATCTCTCTAGCATCATCTCTATCTAACATTATATCTCTCTAGCATTATATCTAACATTATATCTCTCTAGCATCATCTCTATCTAACATTATATCTCTCTAGCATCATCTCTATCTAACATTATATATCTCTAGCATCATCTCTATCTAACATTATATCTCTCTAGCATTATATCTCCATAGCATTATATCTCCATAGCATTATATCTATCTAACATTACATATCTCTAGCATTATATCTATCTAACATTATATATCTCTAGCATTATATCTCTCTAACATTATATATCTCCATAGCATTATATCTATCTAACATTATATATCTCTAGCATTATATCTATCTAACATTATATCTCCATAGCATTATATCTCTCTAACATTATATCTATCTAACATTATATCCCTCTAACATTATATCTCTCTAACATTATATCTATCTAACATTATATCTCTCTAGCATTATATCTCCATAGCATTATATCTCTCTAACATTATATATCTCTAGCATTATATCTATCTAACATTATATCTCTCTAACATTATATATCTCTAACATTATATCTATCTAACATTATATCTCCATAGCATTATATCTCTCTAACATTATATATCTCTAACATTATATCTATCTAACATTATATCCCTCTAACATTATATCTCTCTAACATTATATCTATCTAACATTATATATCTCTAGCATTATATCTATCTAACATTATATCTCTCTAACATTATATCTCTCTAACATTATATCTCTCTAACATTATATCTCTCTAGCATTATATCCCTCTAACATTTTCTCTCTAAAATTATCTCTCTAACATCATATCTCTCGAACATTATATCTCTCTAACACTATATCTCTCTAACCTTATAAATAACAGTATATCTCTCTAACATTACATCTAAAATGATATCTCTCTAACATTATCTCTCTAACATTATCTCTAACATTACATCTACAATGATATCTCTCTAACATTCTCTCTAACATTACATCTAAAATGATATCTCTATAACATTCTCTCTAACATTATAACTAACATTATATATCTCTAAACTTACAAATAATGGTATATCTCTCTAACATTACATCTAAAATGATATCTCTATAACATTCTCTCTAACATTATATCTCTCTAAAATTACAAATAAAGGTATATCTCTCTAACATAATATCTAAAAGTATAGATCTCTAGCATTATATCGAAAAATATATATTTCTAACATTATATCTCTCTAGCATTATATCTCTTTAGCATTAGATCTCTTTAGCATTATATGTAACATTATATCTGAAATGATATATCTGGCATTATATCTTTCTAGCATTATATTGAACATTATATCTAAAATGACATCTCTCTAGCATTACATCTAACATTATATCTCTCCTAAATGAAATCTCTCTAATGTTGTATCTAGCATTATATCTAACATTTTATGCAAAATTATATCTCTCTAGCACACTGGTTCTCAATCCTGGTCCGGGGGACCCAAAGGGGTGCACATTTTTTTTCTTCTACCAAGCAATACAGCTGATTCAAATGATCAACTCATCAAAAAGCTTGGATGATTTGAATCAGATCTAGCATTATCTCTTTAACATTATATCACTCTAACATTATATCTCTCTAGCATTATCTCTAACATTTTATCTCTAACATTATATATATTTAACATTATATCTCTAACATTATATCTCTTTAACATTATATCTCTAGCATTATATCTCTTTAACGTTATATCTCTTTAACACTATATCTCTGACATTATATATCTCTAGCATTATCTCTAACATTATATCTCTTTAACAGTATATCACTCTAACATTATATCTCTCTAACATTATATCTCTCTAGCATTATCTCTAACATTATATCTCTTTAACATTATATCTCTAACATTATATATCTCTAGCATTATCTCTAACATTATCTCTCTTTAACAGTATATCACTCTAACATTATATCTCTCTAACATCATATCTCTCTAGCATTATCTCTAACATTATATATCTTTAACAGTATATCACTCTAACAGTATATCTCTCTAACATTATATCACTCTAACATTATCTCTAACAGTATATCTCTTTAACATTATATCTCTCTAGCATTATATCACTCTAACATTATATCTCTAGCATTATATCTCTAGCATTATATCACTCTTACATTATATCTCTGGCATTATATATCTCTAAGATTATATTTATTTAACATTATATGTCTAGCATTATATCCCTCTAACATTCTATCCAACAATATATCTCTTTAACATTACATCTCTCTTTAACATTACATCTCTCTTTAACATTAAATAGCTCTAACGTTATATCTATTTAACATTATATCTCTCAAGCACTATATATATCTCATACATTATATCTCTCTAACATTATATCTCTCCAACAAGATATCTCTCGAACATTTTATCTCTCGAACATTATATCTCTCTAGCATTGTATCTAACATTATATCTCTCGAACGCTATATCTCTCGAACGCTATATCTCTCGAACATTATATCTCTCTAGCATTGTATCTCTCTAGCATTGTATCTCTCTAATGTTATATCTCTCTAACATTACATCTCTCTAACATTATATCTCTCTAACATTACATCTCTCTAACATTATATCTCTCTAACATTATATCTCTCTAATGTTATATCTCTCTAACATTATATCTCTCTAATGCTATATCTCTCTAACATTACATCTATCTAACATTATATCTCTCTAATGTTATATCTCTCTAACATTATATCTCTGTAATGTTATATCTCTCTAACATTATATCTCTCTAATGCTATATCTCTCTAACATTACATCTCTCTAACATTATATCTCTCTAATGTTATATCTCTCTAACATTATATCTCTCTAATGTTATATCTCTCTAACATTATATCTAACATCATATAACTCTAGCATTGAATCTCTCTGGCATTATATCTCTCTAACATTATATCTCTCTAACTTTATATCTAATATTACACAATCCTTTCTCAGAGCGCTACAGACAATTCCTTCGACCTCACAGTTTGGTTTTTGCTCTGACATGCACTGTCAACTGTGGGACCTTATATAGATAGGTTGACGCCTTTCCAAATCATGTCCAATCAATTGAATTTACCACCTGTTTTTCTTTTTCATTATGGGGTATTGTGTGTAGATTAAGGAGGATTTTAAAAAATCCACTTTAGAATAAGGCTGTAACGTAACAAAATGTGGAAAAAGTCAAGGGGTCTGAATACTTTTCGAATGTACTCTATATCTCTCTAGCATTATATCTAACATGTAACATGTGAAATGTGTTGTGCTATTTCAGAGGACAATCATGTCTCTCTGACTTAGTAGGGAATGTCAGTGATAAGATAGGATCTCACCTTCTCTCCATGGACGGACCTCCTGTGTCTTGCAGGCTGCAACCAGTGTGGATAGGTAATCTCATAGCTCTCTCTGTGTCCTATTCTGTGGCTGTTCTCCTGAGGGCTCGGTCTCTGCTCCTCTACACAAAGGATTTACAAGCATGTCAACAAAGGGGACAGTAGAAGGTAACAGTTTATTGAAAGATTTGTTGGTTGATTGATTTCTCAATTAAACCAGTGCACTTCATTTTCTTAGACAGGTTTGAATATGATGTCTCCTGATAACATATAATACAACAAGCTTGTGTAGTCATTGTAAAATCAAATCAAATAAATGTCTGTCACATGCTTGGTAAAACAGCAGGTATAGGCTAACAGTGAAATACTTACTTACGGGCTCTTCCCAACAGTGCAGAGAGAAAGACAATAGAGAAATAATAGAAAAGTAAAACGTAAAAATAAAAGTAATAACGAATCCACAATGATTAATGATAACTTGGCTATATGGGTACCAGTACCAAGTCGATGTGCAGGGGTACGAGGTAACTGAGGTAGATATGAACATATAACTAGTTTATGTGACAAAACAAGCAATAGTATAGACAAGTGCAGATAATCATTGTACCATCTAAACCACTGTGAAATCTATTTTCAAAAACCAAAAATATTGCATTTTCAGCTGTTTGAAAATAATGTACAAAACCGGAAGTAAAATACACACAAATTAAATGAGAAGCATAGAAATAGCGCACATAGAACAGATTAACCCCTTCTAAGACTTGCTTTCAATGCAAATGACAGTTCTATAACTAAAATTTCTATGTACATTTGGTCAGGTCACCCAAAAAGTTACATAATGCAGTTTTAACTATTTAACTAACTATTTAGTAGTCTTGTAGCTTGGGGCTAGAAGCTGTTCCGGTTCCTGTTGGTTCCAGACTTGGTGCATTGGTACCGCTAGCCGTGCAGTAGCAGAGAGAACAGTCTATGACTTGGGTGGCTGGAGTCTTTGACCAATTGTAGGGCCTTCCTCTGACACCGCCTACTACAGAGGTCCTGGATGGTGGGGAGCTTGGCCCCACTGATGTTCGCACTACCCTCTGTAGCTTAGTGATGAGCTTGGAGTGCACTATGGTGTTGAATGCTGAGCTGTAGTTAATGAACAGCATTCTCACATAGGTGTTCCTTTTGTCCAGGTGGGAAAGGGCAGTGTGGAGTGCAATAGAGATTGTGTCATCTGTAGATCTTTTGGGGCAGTATGTGAATTGGAGTGGGTCCAGGGTGTCTGGGATGATGGTGTTGATGTGAGCCATGAAGAAACTTTCAAAGCATTTCATGTCTGCAGATGTGAGTGCTAGTCATTTAGACAGGTTACCTTGGCACAGGGACTATGGTGGTCTGCTTGAAATATGTAGATATTATATATACTTCCATATTGAGTGTGTCTATGGTACATCCTGCTCGAAGTTTTGCTTGTAAGCACAAATCAGGAGGGTAGAATTATGGTCAGATTTGCCTAATGGAGGGTGAGGGAGAACTTTGTATGTGTTTTCTGTGTGTGGAGTAAATGTGATCTAGAGTTATTTCATCTCTAGTTGCATATGTGACATGCTCATAGATTTCAGTATTCCTGCATTAAAATCACAGGCCACTAGGTGCGCCGCCTCTGGATGAGCATTTTCTTGTTTGATTATAGCCCTATAGAATATCACAGTATGAGTCATCATACCCATAAAACCTAGCGGTCAAACAAGGAAATGGTTCCAATAATTGTTCACTGTTCATTTTTAGAAACACTTGAAATAAGGGCAGTGTTTTGTGTCGGCTTACCCTGGCGTGAGGTTTTGATAACTGTGTAAATCTCTCTAGGACAAGGTGACTTTTGTCAATATATTTGCTGGTATTTACCACACAAAAATGAAATGCTAATTAGCTGCTAATGTGGCTTTCATAAAGAATTACAAATACCATGATGATCTGGACGAGACTGCCGAATCGAGGCAAAGGTAAATATCTCTGGATTAGTTATCTAATGTTATCTAAATTTAGCAATGAAAAACTTGACAACATTTCTTTAAATTGACAATTCTGTGAACTGCCTTGTGCAAGTTTTAAATTGACACACCTGTTAGCAAAGGTGTCAGCTAGAGATGACATGCAGGAGCTTGCAGGGATTTGTCTACTTTGATGCTAATTAGCATTTTCTAATCTGAGAGTAAATAGATTTGAATATATTGATAAAAATCACCTTGTCCGAGAGAGATTTATATGGTTAGCAAAAACGTCACTCCAGGGTAAGCCTACACGAAACACAAACCCTATTTTAATGGTTTCTAAAATTCATTATGGGAAAAAGGAATGGTGGAAAAACGATTGGAACCGTTTCCCTGTTTGACTGCTAGGCTTTATGGGTATTATGACACCTCTACTGTGGGGCTCTATACAGCTGGGGTAGTCTTGGTTTGTGGTGGTAAATAGAAAGCTATGAACAATATAGATGAAAACTTGCTTGGCACATAGTATGGTCTACAGCTTATCATGAGGTAGCCAACAGGAAGTTCTTTAGATTACTGAATTTAAAACTGACTTCAGCACATGCTTTTAAAATAATTTAGGCTGCAATTTATAGAAAACTTGCTTATGTTGATGAATAAGAAAATGGATTCTTTCAAACATTCACAATAGCCCAAGAAAGACTAAATTAACCTTGAAACACCAGTAAACACATAGCTATGGACTGAATGAACCAACATTATGCACAGTTCAAAATAAATGATCTTGAAATATTCATCAGCCATCCAGAAAAACTCCATTCATTAACTGATTAGCTGTTGTAATGAATGCACAGACTTACCGGCAGCATCTACGTGACCAGATACAACAGACCCAACACAGCAGATAACGACTGTCAAATACAGACACAGACTCAGAAGGGAATATGCAGAACACCGATTAAAGCGGGTTATCCGTTCTCGTGGACTCATGCTAAAATAAAGGGTTATAGTTTAAACCCTACAATGTAATCGCAAACAACAAAAAATGCATAGGCAAAGGATAAATAATAGCTGCCTGTCGACATATCCTATGAAGCGGATAAATGTGTAGGCAACAATAGCACTCTATCGCTCTGTCTGCTTCGGATGCTTCCACAGGGGTAGAGCGCATCTTTTCTCTGTTTCCAGTTCTTACTTTCATTTTCAGCCCCTCCCATTTACCCTATAACTGGCCAATCGATTTCTGTGATTTTGAAAACGTTTGAAGACTAGAGATTGTTTTATGAGAGCCCTAACACAATTCAAAAATTCCTACAGTATGTAATATGATAGGTGAATGTGAATTTCTGAAATACAGAATGTCTCATGGCAACAGTCTACTTACTAGTAAAGCATTTCTACTAAAGATGAATTATGTTATACAGCTCAGGCTCTGTACTAAAGACACCATATTTCCTCTATAGTGCACGGCAGTGTTTTGTTCGAGACCACCCAAAGCGAGACGGATTCAAGACAAAGACCGGAGGGAATCTAGTCCAAGTCAAGACCAATACCGGAGAGGGGGCGAGACCGAGTCAAGACCGGGGTGGGGGATGAGAGGTCCGGGAAGAAGTCAAGACCGAGACCAGAAAAATGCGAGTCCAATTCAAGACCATGACTGTAATTTTGTCAAATTGTCACCATAATTAGAGTTCAAAATGTCCAGTATTTCTGTGTTCATATTTCAGAACAACATATGGATTATTTTGGCATTCAGAATGGTAAAACAAATACATGCTAAAGGCAAATAGAGCCACTCTACACATTATTACTGGTCCAAACACAGTTGGGAACAACGAGGAGCTAGGAACACAAGCATTTCACTACACCCACAATAACATCTGCTAAATATGAGTATGTGACCAATACAATTTGATTTGATTTGAGAGCCTTCTACGGGTTCAGAAAAAAGGCTAAGGATTTATAGCAAAATAATAATAATAATATTATTTTCAGTGATGTTCTGATTTAATCTCTTCAATTTTTGATAGAGAGGATAAGGTTCACGCACAAGCGAAGATTTTCGTTTTTTAGATGAATCTAGCTAGCCAATAGAAACATAGTGTTGATGTCTTCACTATTATTATACAACGTACCATTTTTGACTGGTACTGTAAAAATGTACAAAAAATATATATGAAGGATTTGAAATTATGTAGACACACATTGATGGAAGCCCCAATCTATCTGCAATTTTAAAGCTGATCCACCCCCTAAAAAGACTAAGGACCAAACGTTTTCACCACCTGGTGTGCATACCCATTGTTGCCTCAGTTAGCATTTACTGGTAGATACACAGGCTGTGTGCGGCTGCTTGGCCATGGAAACCATTTCCTTAAGCTCCCGACTAACAGTTATTGTGCTGACATTGCTTCCAGAGGCAGTTTGGAACTCGGTAGTGAGTGTTGCAACCGAGGACAGAGGATTTATATGCGCTATGCGCTTCAGCACCCTGCAGTCCCGTTCGGTGAGCTTGTGTGGCTTACCTTTTTACAGCTAAGTCATTGTCGCTCCTAGAAGTTTCCACTTCACAATAACAGCACTTACAGTTGACCGGGGCAGCTCTAGCAGGAAAGAAATTTGACAAACTGACTTGTTGGAAAGGTGGCATCCTATGATGGTGCCAAGTTGAGTTCTTCAATAAATAAGGCCATTCTACTACCAATATTTGTCTAAGGAAATTGCATGGCTGTGTGCTCGATTTTATACACCTGTCAGTTGTGGCTGAATTAGCCGAATCCACTAATTTGAAGGGATGTCCACATACTTTTGTATATATAGTGTATCATAAGTTGAAACGTCTTTGCTACCTACCGGCTACCGATGTCAAAAAGTGGGTATAGGATGTATATAGCCTCCACTACACCACCGGCCCTTTCTTTTTGACAAAAAGTGCGCTTTCATACATGAGTGCGCTGGTGCTATGGTTGTTGTCCTTTCAGCATCACGAGCCCGAAGGACTAGGTTCAATAGGTTCGCCAAATGCGCAAATGTCTATAACAGATATAAAGACCTAGAATTTCACCGTCTCCCCTTTACTAATAGTGAGCGCGCAACTTTCCAACAATTTCCCTCACTCTTCCCTACCAGCGAGTCAAGGATATTGGACAAAGTTTGAGGATTTCTTTCAGTGAAAGACAGTAATGTTACGAGTAAAGTCGGAATCGCAGGTTTAAATAGGTCATAGGGTATTAATATTTCAAAAAGTGTATATATTTGGCCTGGCGAAGTGCTTTTATGGCTGACTGAATGGAAGCTGATAATGAGTTTTTTACTCCACTGGTCTGAGACGGAGACATTCAAAATGTGGTCTCGATACCGAGTACAACACTGATGCATTGCCTTTGAACAGGGCCATATGGCTCTCGGCACCCTGGGTGATAGTTATTGCCAGCACAGGTAGTGTTCAGTACAGCATGCCATGACCATGCTGGGGTTGGCACCATTTCTGGGCAGGGATTGTAGTGGAGAGCAATCTGGCTTATGTAGGCCTACTGTACCAGCATTGTGCATGGTGATACCTACCTGAGAAACTAGGTTCCATCTTGTTTTTGCTGTCCCACCAAAAGCAATAACCTGGTCAGCCCAACTAGTATACATTTATCAGCCACTGTAAACTAGTGTTTAGAGAGAGAGAGAAGATGATATAATATGCCAGCATCACCACCGGAAAAACAAACAGTACATATTCTCTTGGTTTAATGGATCCAGACATAAAAAGAGCGGTCGTATTTAATCACAGTAAAATATTTGTATACAGTACATGAGCAAAGAGAATGATGGCGTGGAGTTAAGAAATACCTCTTGTTTTACTGACACCGTAGACAGTTTGTTCCAATCAAGAGTTGGTTATTAACAGTATCTGTCCATGCAGAGTGAGCACTCAACCCTCTCCATCCCACAGCAGGAGCATTTGGGAGTACGAAGAACTCCCCCTAGACTCTGTCCATGTTCAACATTATCCACAAAGGGCTGGTGTCTGCTGGTTTTTCTCCGACAGGAAAAGTTCTGTCCCGTCAGCTCAGCAGTTGTCGTCTTCTAGAATGTTGGGGTGTTCCTCCCAGAACTGGTTCCCTATGACGTCACAGTGGTGGGCACTGACACGCCTCCTGGTGCGTGTCACTAGCACCTCCTCCCCCGCCTCGTTGGGGAGCTTCACACTCTTGGTCACTGTTTCTTCCAGCTGGGACAGAAGGATGAAGGAAGGGGGTTAAGAATTTGAGAGTGAGAGAAGCGAAGGATAGGACAAAATGTAAGCACCTACTTAATTATTAATGTATTATAGGTGTGAATTGTATAGCCCTAACCCTTCATATCCCACTCCCCCAGACACCCTTGGAGTGAGCCATTATTGACGGTGACCATGGAGCAATTAGGGTTAAGTGCAATGCTCAAGGGCACGTCAACAGATTTTCACCTAGTCATCTTGGTGATTGGAACCAGCAACGTTTCAGTTACTGGCCCAACACCCTTAACCGCTAGGCTACCTAACGCCCTCACACACACAAGCCTGTATTTTTTATGAATGTATCTGAAATGGCATCCAATTGTCTATATAGTGCACTACCTCAGACAACAGGCTCTATATAGGGAATAGGGTGCATTAAGGACAACCGGAGTTCTGACCTTCTCCCAGATGAGGGTGGTTCCTTTCCTGTGGACCAGAGGCTCCTTGTTGTAATTTATATCAAACTCAGAAAACATGATCTCATTCTTATCTGCTGACAACGTTCCCTGGGAGAGAGAGAGAGAGACATACATCACAGAGATTTGATTATGTATCTAAAGGTTCTTGGTAAATGGAACGGTCAACTGTGAGGTGGTTTTCAGTGAAAGTAAACAGCATGAAGTAGTCATCCATTCTAAAGCTATTAACATAATAATTATAGTTATGACTAACAAGCAGATGCCCCTTCGCAAATGACACACCTCAAAAATAACAGATATTTGAAGACGGACACACCCCCACAGCTGTAATTATGCTAATCTCACTGGAGTAACTCTCACCTTTAGTCTGTCCTCTGCCTGTGTAGTGGTGAGTCCGCCTTTCTGCACCAACGTCCAAAACACTGTGTTATACAGGTTGTTGACGTGACCTGGCAAACACACACACCATTACGAAAGAGAAGCACAAATGTGGAAGAGAATCTACTGTAGTCAAAGCATACACACACAAGATAATGTATTGGGGGATAGGAGTGTGTGTTTGTGTGTATATTTACAGTCAGCCTGCCTCCAGCTCAGGTAGTCCCGGAGGTTGCGGTTGCTAGGATACAGAACCACCCGCCCGTCAAACCCCGGGGGGTAAAGGAGGGGCTGGTCTCCGAAGTAGTCCTTCCAGTAGAACACATAGGAAGAGGAGAACTGGGACGCTACATGGGTCATCAGCTTACTGGAGGGGGAGTGGAAGGGGAGAGGGAGGAGACCAGAAAAGTGTCACTCAAATGCAATAAACATTTCTTGTGAGTGTCTGTGTGGTTGGGGAGTGTCTGTGTGGTTGGGGAGTGTCTGTGTGGTTGGGGAGTGTCTGTGTGGTTGGGGAGTGTCTGTGTGGTTGGGGAGTGTCTGTGTGGTTGGGGAATATCTGTGTGGTTGGGGAGTGTCTGTGTGACGGTGTGTGCGTCTCTGTACATGTGTGTTATTACCTGGCTCTCCTCTTAAACCAGTTGGAGGTCCTCTTGAAGACGAAGCTGAACTCGTCACTTTGTCCGTACGAGATGATGATGTCATCCAGGTCCTCCATGACAGACCTGGCGCTGCACGTCATCAGGCCCAGAGCTCTGTCATCATTGGGCTTCATGAAGTTGTGCTGCTCTGCAAACCTACAGCAACACAGGGTCAGTCAGTGGGTCAGTCAGTCAGTCAGTCAGTCAGTGGGTCAGTCAGCAGGTCAGTCAGTCAGTCAGTCTGTCAGTCAGTGGGTCAGTCAGTCAGCGGGTCAGTCAGTCGGTGGGTGGGTCAGTCAGTCAGTCAGTGGGTAGGTCAGTCAGTCAGTCAGTGGGTAGGTCAGTCAGTCAGTCAGCGGGTGGGTCAGTCAGTCAGTCAGCGGGTAGGTCAGTCAGTCAGTCAGTGGGTCAGTCAGTCAGCGGGTGGGTCAGTCAGTCAGTCAGTGGGTGGGTAGGTCAGTCAGTCAGTCAGTCAGTGGGTAGGTCAGTCAGTCAGTGGGTCAGTCAGTGGGTCAGTCAGTCAGTCAATGGGTCAGTCAGTCAGTCAGCGGGTCAGTCAGTCAGTCGGTCGGTGGGTCAGTCAGTCGGTCGGTTGGTCAGTCAGTCAGTGGGTCAGTCAGTCAGTCGGTGGGTCAGTCAGTCAGTCGGTGGGTCAGTCAGTCAGTCGGTTGGTCAGTCAGTCGGTGGGTCGGTCAGTCGGTCGGTGGGTCGGTCAGTCAGTCGGTGGGTCAGTCAGTCAGTGGGTAGGTCAGTCAGTCAGTCAGTGGGTAGGTCAGTCAGTCAGTCAGTGGGTAGGTCATTCAGTCAGTCAGTGGGTCAGTCAGTCAGCGGGTGGGTCAGTCAGTCAGTCAGTGGGTAGGTCAGTCAGTCAGTCAGTCAGTCAGTGGGTAGGTCAGTCAGTGGGTCAGTCAGTCAGTGGGTCAGTCAGTCAGTCAGTGGGTCAGTCAGTCAGTCAGTGGGTCAGTCAGTCAGCAGGTCAGTCAGCCGGTCGGTGGGTCAGTCAGTCAGTCGGTGGGTCAGTCAGTCAGTCGGTGGGTCAGTCAGTCAGTCGGTGGGTCAGTCAGTCAGTCGGTGGGTCAGTCAGTCAGTCGGTGGGTCAGTCAGTCAGTCGGTGGGTCAGTCAGTCGGTGGGTCAGTCAGTCAGTCGGTGGGTCAGTCAGTCAGTCGGTTGGTCAGTCAGTCAGTCGGTTGGTCAGTCAGTCAGTCGGTGGGTCAGTCAGTCAGTCAGCGGGTCAGTCAGTCAGCGAGTCAGTGGGTCAGTCAGTGGGTCAGTCAGTGGAGCTACAGATACTAACACACTAGTCGTAATTTGTCACCTGGCTTCTCATTCAGTCCCTCAGTCCACTTCAAGGTTGCGTCTCAATAATAAAATACATTGCTCCTGTCCTGCTTGGTCACTAAGCAATTGACTGTGAAATGTGACAGGATGGTAACGATTTTCTCCACATATTTGATCTGCACAGATCATTCAGTGCAGAAGAGAGGAGAGGATGCCACTGCAGACACACCCCCAGCTATTCTTTGGAGCTACAGATACACCCCAGCTATTCTCTGGAGCTACAGATACACCCCCAGCTATTCTCTGGAGCTACAGATACACCCCCAGCTATTCTCTGGAGCTACAGATACACCCCCAGCTATTCTCTGGAGCTACAGATACACCCCCAGCTATTCTCTGGAGCTACAGATACACCCCCAGCTATTCTCTGGAGCTACAGATACATCCCCTGCTATTCTGTGGAGATTTAGATACACCCCCAGCTATTCTCTGGAGCTACAGATACACCCGCAGCTATTCTCTGGAGCTACAGATACACCCCCAGCTATTCTCTGGAGCTACAGATACACCCCCAGCTATTCTCTGGAGCTACAGATACACCCCCAGCTATTCTCTGGAGCTACAGATACACCCCCAGCTATTCTCTGGAGCTACAGATACACCCCCAGCTATTCTCTGGAGCTACAGATACACCCCCAGCTATTCTCTGGAGCTACAGATACACCCCCAGCTATTCTCTGGAGCTACAGATACACCCCCAGCTATTCTCTGGAGCTACAGATACACCCCCAGCTATTCTCTGGAGCTACAGATACACCCCCAGCTATTCTCTGGAGCTACAGATACACCCCCAGCTATTCTCTGGAGCTACAGATACACCCCCAGCTATTCTCTGGAGCTACAGATACACCCCCCAGCTATTCTCTGGAGCTACAGATACACCCCCAGCTATTCTCTGGAGCTACAGATACACCCCCCAGCTATTCTCTGGAGCTACAGATACACACCCAGCTATTCTCTGGAGCTACAGATGCACCCCCAGCTATTCTCTGGAGCTACAGATACACCCCCAGCTATTCTCTGGAGCTACAGATACATCCCCTGCTATTCTGTGGAGATTTAGATACACCCCCAGCTATTCTCTGGAGCTACAGATACACCCGCAGCTATTCTCTGGAGCTACAGATACACCCCCAGCTATTCTCTGGAGCTACAGATACACCCCCAGCTATTCTCTGGAGCTACAGATACACCCCCAGCTATTCTCTGGAGCTACAGATACATCCCCTGCTATTCTGTGGAGATTTAGATACACCCCCAGCTATTCTCTGGAGCTACAGATACACCCCCAGCTATTCTCTGGAGCTACAGATACACCCCCAGCTATTCTCTGGAGCTACAGATACACCCCCAGCTATTCTCTGGAGCTACAGATACACCCCCAGCTATTCTCTGGAGCTACAGATACACCCCCAGCTATTCTCTGGAGCTACTTACTTGTGGAAGTTCCTTCCATCCAAACGCACCACGATGTAACAGTTTTTCAGACAGGTGTCGTCTGTCTCAAAGTTACGGACGTACTCAAACTTGCTCTTGGCCATTTTGGAGCTGCTGGTGAAAACACTGGCTACTGGCCGGAGGATACGCGTCTTGATGCCTCCTGGTAATCTACACAGCACTGGAGCAAACATGAGGGTTCTGTGAGAAAGGACAGACCAGATCAAATCAAAGTAGGTTCTGTTGTAAAAGAAGAAGCAGCAGCACAAGGTTGGCTGTGGTCTTCATGTCTGAAATTCTGCTCGCTTTTAGACTGGAGCATTTCTTATTATTCTGTAAGGAAATTCAAGACACTATTTACTAGGATGTTACGTTTCGTTTGGTATGTATTAATCTGTCCATCATCCATTTCATTTGTTACAAATTACAATTCGTATGATATTTTACTAATTGCAATTAATACAATATGCTACGAATTTGCAAAAGATACAATATGTTACAATTTACAATTTGTTGTGGCTAACGTTAGCTAGCTGGCTAACCATAGCCAGGCTAGGGGTTTAGGTGGGCTAACATGCTAAGTAGTTAAAATTAGTAAGTAGTTGCAAAGTATATATATATATATTATAACCTTTATTTAACTAGGCAAGTGAGTTAAGAACAAATTCTTATTTACCCTGACGGCCTACCCCACCAAACCCTAACGACGCTGGGCCAATTGTGCGCCGCTCTATGGGACTGCCAATCACAGCCGGTTCTGAACAGCCTGGAATCGAACCGGGGTCTGTAGTGATGCCTCTAGCACTGAGACGCAGTGCCCTTGATCGCTGCGCCACAATTAGCCAAAATTATCAATTCGAGATTCGAACATGTAATTTTTTAGGTTGCTACAAATCCACCCTGACCGACCGACCAGCCTCATTCCGTTTTTGCATTAAGTAGTCTTCTGTTTTATGTAACATGTCATACTAATTTGATGTTACGTTTAATCTATAAAACCAGGCTGACAGGCTAGCTAGCTACTTACAAATTATTGGCATCATCTTCGGTTCATGATGAATACTTCCTTAAAACAATGCTATAACTTACTTTACTTTAGTTTAAACTATGTAAGTGATGCTATTGTCGAGGCAAAGCTTTAAGTTATTTTAATTTCACTGTGAGAATGTATCTGGCAAATAACAGAACACATGTTGTTTTCGCCAGTGGGTGCAACCCAGTCCGTCCACCAAATAAGTCCTACTAGAACAGATACTGCGTATTTCAATTCCGGGACAGTATCTCATCTACGATCTTACAAAACAAAAACAACTAAAGAACATAAATTGTTTTTATTGTAGTTGTCGATTGTCTTTTAGCTGGGTTCCTGGACATAATTTCATTTAAAAAACAATGAAAACAAAGATTACAGACGACTAATGAGCAAATCTGCTTCATAGTACTTCAGCGCCCTCTTCTGGTGAAAATCGAGAAATGCAGCAGAAGAAGACTAAGTTTCCCATGATACTTAGCGTCGTGCATGTCTGCGGTTGTTTCAAACATGGAGGAGAGGGAAAGAAGAGGAGATAAACACCAAAAATAAAATCAGAAAAGAAAGAAAGAGGATCAACAAGTGCATGTCCTTCAGATGCAACCGAACATACGGCAGAAGAAGAAGATGATATCGTGGCAAAGTTGGACGGCAAAGTTGGACGTTGGATCCACTCCTGTAACACTACTACCCTACAGCGCCTCTTCCATACCCCAACGTGAAGTGCTTCAACAACATACGTGGAGAGAAAACCGAGTAAATCCAGGAAAGGTGTAGAAAAACGTGGAGAGAAAACCGAGTAAATCCAGGAAAGGTGTAGCGGATCCGGAGAGGATAGAGAAACTGAAGAGGATGATGGTGAACAACCCGACAGAGGGAGAGGAGAGTACCAGCGCCCCTGCCCGGCGTGGTAGAATGCACAAGAATGTCCTGACAAGGATGCTACGTATGGCGTTAATTATTTCTAGCTTTTGTAGGCCTGAATCATTTCGTTTTTGCTGGTGGTGGTGTCAGATCAAAACATTCCTATTTCATTCATACTTTACTTATATGATCGTTGTCTCAAATTGCCACATATATAAAAGCTAATTAAAACTCTATATTGATATGTGGGGCATTATTGATGTGTCAAACTTGCGATTGACAGCCAGGTGAATTCTATTTCATGTCTTCTTTCTGTTTATACAGTCCATACAGGAAGCCCTCTGGGGGAGCTGTACTGCTGCGTGGAGGAGAGGATAAGGGTGAAAGTTCACATCAGAACCTTTAAGGGGCTCTGTGGTGTGTGTTCTGGCTTCATAGTGGCTTTCGACAAGTTCTGGAACTTGGTGAGAGCTCACCCCTTCCCTCACCCTTACCCGTCCTTCCCGCGTCCTTCCCTCACCCGTACCCATGCCCTCCACCACCTCTTGACAGGTGGCTTGTAGACTAGACTGTAGTCTGATGTAAAATGGGTGGCTTGCAGACGACTGTAGTCTGATGTAAGACAGTGGGCACATCATTGTGCCCACTTTCTCTCCGGCGATGGTGGGTGAAGCTCTATGCTGGGTGAAGCTCTCTATGCTGGGTGAAGCTCTCTACCACGAGAAGGCCCTCACTGTCACATGGGTAGGTCTGGCTGCCAATGAAGGGCTCTGATCCTCTAGTCTAGTGGTGCATTCTAGAGAGTAGGGTGTTGTTTTGGATGCAGGCTATGACATCCAGATCCATGTGCCACCTACTAAAAAAGGTACAGCAATTTTCATTCTCTGGAATCAGAAAACAAACTCATTATCTATCACAAAGACTATTTTTTCCCCCTTTGTCTCCCCTCTCCTTCTGTAGCTCTCTGACAAGCTGAAACTCCAGCAGAGTGGGACTCTTAGAGAATGTGAGAAGAAGAAGCAGATAGACAAGAGGAAAGCTGAGCCTCCCCAGGGTTCCAAACTCAAATTAGATACAGGAGATGAGGGGACCCCAATAGAGGGGACCAGAGGGGACCCTAGGGCAGTGGATCCCCAACTTCCGAGGACCACAGTGGGGCCACAGGCCATCCCTAGATGGCGTAGAAGTCGGGCGTGTGTGTTTGTCTTTGTCTTATCCCCTGTAAATAGCAGTTTTTTCTCTCATATACAGTGCCTTGCGAAAGTATTCGGCCCCCTTGAACTTTGCGACCTTTTGCCACATTTCAGGCTTCAAACATAAATATATAAAACTGTATTTTTTTGTGAAGAATCAACAACAAGTGGGACACAATCATGAAGTGGAACGACATTTATTGGATATTTCAAACTTTTTTAACAAATCAAAAACTGAAAAATTGGGCGTGCATAATTATTCAGCCCCTTTACTTTCAGTGCAGCAAACTCTCTCCAGAAGTTCAGTGAGGATCTCTGAATGATCCAATGTTGACCTAAATGACTAATGATGATAAATACAATCCACCTGTGTGTAATCAAGTTTCCGTATAAATGCACCTGCACTGTGATAGTCTCAGAGGTCCGTTAAAAGCGCAGAGAGCATCATGAAGAACAAGGAACACACCAGGCAGGTCCGAGATACTGTTGTGAAGAAGTTTAAAGCCGGATTTGGATACAAAAAGATTTCCCAAGCTTTAAACATCCCAAGGAGCACTGTGCAAGCGATAATATTGAAATGGAAGGAGTATCAGACCACTGCAAATCTACCAAGACCTGGCTGTCCCTCTAAACTTTCAGCTCATACAAGGAGAAGACTGATCAGAGATGCAGCCAAGAGGCCCATGATCACTCTGGATGAACTGCAGAGATCTACAGCTGAGGTGGGAGACTCTGTCCATAGGACAACAATCAGTCGTAAATTGCACAAATCTGGCCTTTATGGAAGAGTGGCAAGAAGAAAGCCATTTCTTAAAGATATCCATAAAAAGTGTTGTTTAAAGTTTGCCACAAGCCACCTGGGAGACACACCAAACATGTGGAAGAAGGTGCTCTGGTCAGATGAAACCAAAATTGAACTTTTTGGCAACAATGCCAAACGTTATGTTTGGCGTAAAAGCAACACAGCTCATCACTCTGAATACACCATCCCCACTGTCAAACATGGTGGTGGCAGCATCATGGTTTGGGCCTGCTTTTCTTCAGCAGGGACAGGGAAGATGGTTAAAATTGATGGGAAGATGGATGGAGCCAAATACAGGACCATTCTGGAAGAACCTGATGGAGTCTGCAAAAGACCTGAGACTGGGACGGAAATTTGTCTTCCAACAAGACAATGATCCAAAACATAAAGCAAAATCTACAATGGAATGGTTCAAAAATAAACATATCCAGGTGTTAGAATGGCCAAGTCAAAGTCCAGACCTGAATCCAATTGAGAATCTGTGGAAAGAACTGAAAACTGCTGTTCACAAATGCTCTCCATCCAACCTCACTGAGCTCGAGCTGTTTTGCAAGGAGGAATGGGAAAAAATGTCAGTCTCTCGATGTGCAAAACTGATAGAGACATACCCCAAGCGACTTACAGCTGTAATCGCAGCAAAAGGTGGCGCTACAAAGTATTAACTTAAGGGGGCTGAATAATTTTGCACAGCCAATTTTTCAGTTTTTGATTTGTTATAAAAGTTTGAAATATCCAATAAATGTCGTTCCACTTCATGATTGTGTCCCACTTGTTGATTCTTCACAAAAAAATACAGTTTTATATCTTTATGTTTGAAGCCTGAAATGTGGCAAAAGGTCGCAAAGTTCAAGGGGGCCGAATACTTTCGCAAGGCACTGTATCTTATTCTCACTTTCTATCTACAAACTAAATATACTTTCCTGCAACCCGCCTCACCCAATGTGGTACAGATCTGCTATTTTATTCCTTATAACTGGAACCTCCATCAGGAGCTAGCCAGCTAACTAGCAACTAGTCTTTGTTAGCCACGGTTAGTGGTCTTCACCTTTTAGCTCGGTCACCAGCCAGCCTTAGCTTGGACAATACCCACCAGTCTGCACAGCGCGATATCAACCCATAGCATATCGGACTGCTCTCTACCACATCACCAGATTCCTGCCGCTCTGGATCATTACACCGGATCATCGCAGCTAGCTAGCTGCAAATGAGTGGCTGCTCTTAGCTAACGCCTCTGTCTCGAAGCAAGCACCAGTTAGCCTTGAGCTAGCCTCGAGCTAGGCCCAAATAACAGCTAATTCTAGGGCTCTTTTGTCAATTGGCATGGACCCTTTATTTTCGACAGGGAGCCCCGCCTATCCATCACGACTGAACTGGTTTCATGCATGTTAACATTAGAAGCCTACTCCCTAAGTTTGTTTTACTCACTGCTTTAGCACACTCTGCCAATCCGGATGTCTTAGCCGTGTCTGAATCCTGGCTTAGGAAAACCAACAAAAACTCTTAAATCTCCATCGCTAACTATAACATTTTCCACCAAGATAGAACTGCCAAAGGGGGCGATGTTGCAATCTACTGCAAAGATAGCCTGCAGAGTTCTGTATTACTATCCAGGTCTGTACCCAAACAATTCAAGCTTCTACTTCTAAAAAATTCACCTTTCCAGAAACAAGTCTCTCACTGTTGCTGCTTGCTATTGACCTCCCTCTGGCCCCAGCTGTGCCCTCGATACCATATGTGAATTGATTGCCCCCCATCTATCTTCTGAGCTTGTGCTACTAGGTGACCTAAACTGGGACATGCTTAACACCCCGGCCATCCTACAATCCAAGCTTGATGCCCTCAATCTCACACAAATTATCAATGAACCTACCAGGTACAACTCCAAATCCGTAAACACGGCACCCTCATAGATATCATCCTAACCATCTCGCCCTCCAAATACCCCTCTGCTGTTTTCAACCAAGATCTCAGCGATCACTGCCTCATTGCCTGCATCCGTCATGGGTCTGCGACCAAACGACCACCCCTCATCACTTTCAAACGCTCCCTTAAACACTTCTGAGAGCAGGCCTTTCTAATTGACCTGGCCCAGGTATCCTGGAATGACATTGAATAGCCCCTCTGATATGCAACTTTTCAGGGAAGTTAGGAAAGCTAAGGCTAGCTTTTTCAAACAGAAATTTGCATCCTGTAGTACTAACTCAAAAAAGTTCTGGGACACTGTAAAGTCCATGGAGAATAAGAGCACCTCCTCCCAGTTGCCCACTGCTCTGAGTCTAGGAAACACTGTCACCACCGATAAATCCACTATAATTGAGAATTTCAATAAGCATTTCTCTACGGCTGGCCATGCTTTCCACCTGGCTACTCCTACCCCGTCAAATGCCCGGCACCCTCCACAGCAACCCGCCATAGCCCCCACCATTTCTCCTTTAACCAAATCCAGATAGCTGATATTCTGAAAGAGCTGCAAAATCTGGACCCCAACAAATCAGCCGGGCTAGACAATCTGGACCCTCTCTTTCTAAAATGATCTGCCGAAATTGTTGCAACCCTTATTACTAGCCTGTTCAACCTCTTTCGTATCGCCGGAGATTCCCAATGATTGGAAAGCTGCCGCGGTCATTCCCCTCTTCAAAGGGGGTGACACTCTAGACCCAAACTGCTACAGACCTATATCTATCCTACCCTGTCTTTCTAAGGTCTTCGAAAGCCAAGTTAACAAACAGATTACCGACCATTTCGAATCCCACCGTACCTTCTCCGCTATGCAATCTGGTTTCAGAGCTGGTCATGGGTGCACCTCAGCCACGCTCAAGGTCATAAACGACATCATAACCGCCATCGATAAGAGACATTACTGTGCAGCCGTATTCATCGACCTGGCCAAGGCCTTCGACTCTGTCAATCACCACATTCTTATTGGCAGACTCGACAGCCTTGGTTTCTCAAATGATTGCCTCGTCTGGTTTACCAACTACTTCTCTGATAGAGTTCAGTGTGTCAAATCAGAGGGCCTGTTGTCCGGACCTCTGGTAGTCTCTATGGGAGTGCCACAGGGTTCAATCCTCGGGCCGACTCTTTTCTCTGTATACATCAATGATGTTGCTCTTGCTGCTGGTAATTCTCTGGTACACCTCTACGCAGACGACACCATTCTGTATACTTCTGGCCCCTCTTTGGACATTGTGTTAACTAACCTCCAGACAAGATTCAATACCATACAACTCTCCTTCCGTGGCCATACAACTGCTCTTAAACGCAAGTAAAACTAAATGCATGCTATTCAACCGATCACTGCCCGCACCTGCTCGCCAGTCCATCATCACTACTCTGGACGGCTCTGACTTATAATACGTGGACAACTACAAATACCTAGGTGTCTGGTTAGACTGTAAACTCTCCTTCCACTCACATTAAGCATCTCCAATCCAAAATTAAATCTAGGATCGGCTTCCTATATCGCAACAAAGCATCCATCACTCATGCTGCCAAACATACCCTCGTAAAACTGACCATCCTACCGATCCTCGACTTCGGTGATGTCATCTATAAAATAGCCTTCAACACTCTACTCAGCAAATTGGATGCAGTCTATCACAGTGCCATCCGTTTTGTCACCAAAGCCCCATACACCACCCACCACTGCGAACTGTATGCTCTCGTTGGTTGGCCCTTGCTTCATATTCGTTGCCAAATCCACTGGCTTCAGGTCATCTATAAGTCTTTGCTTGGTAAAGCCCCGCCTTATCTCAGCTCACTCGTCACCATAGTAACACCCACCCATAGCACGAGCTCCAGCAGGTATATTTCACTGGTCATCCCCAAATTTGTCCGCCTTTCCTGCCAGTTCTCTGCTGAAAATGACTGGAACGAATTGCAAAAATCACTGAAGCTGGAGACATATCTCCCTCACTAACTTTAAGCATCAGCTGTCAGAGCAGCTTACCGATCATTGCTGTTGTACATAGCCCATCTGTAAATAGCCCATCCAACCAACTGCCTACCTCATCCCCATCCCCCCTTATTGTTCCTTTGCACCCCAGTATCTCTACTTGCACATCATCTTCTGCACGTAACACTCCAGTGTTAATGCTATATTGTAATTATTTTTATTGCCTTAACTCCCTAATCTTAATACATTTGCACACATTGTGTATAGATTTTTCTATTGTGTTATTTATTGTATGTTTGTTTATCCCATGTGTAACTGTGTTTGTGTTGCACTGCTTTGCTTTTTCTTGGCCAGGTCGCAGTTGTAAATGAGAACTTGTTCTCAACTGGCCTACCTGGTTAAATAAAGGTGTTCTCAACTGGCCTACCTGGTTAAATACAGGTGTTCTCAACTGGCCTACCTGGTTAAATAAAGGTGTTCTCAACTGGCCTACCTGGTTAAATAAAGGTGTTCTCAACTGGCCTACCTGGTTAAATAAAGGTGTTCTCAACTGGCCTACCTGGTTAAATACAGGTGTTCTCAACTGGCCTACCTGGTTAAATAAAGGTGTTCTCAACTGGCCTACCTGGTTAAATAAAGGTGTTCTCAACTGGCCTACCTGGTTAAATAAAGGTGTTCTCAACTGGCCTACCTGGTTAAATACAGGTGTTCTCAACTGGCCTACCTGGTTAAATAAAGGTGTTCTCAACTGGCCTACCTGGTTAAATAAAGGTGTTCTCAACTAGCCTACCTGGTTAAATAAAGGTTAAATAAATCAATTAGACCCAGGGGTCAAATGTTAAAGGTCAGGAATCAGGGACTGAGGGGCCCCAGAGAAGACGGTCCCAGAAGAAAGTAGTGTCCCGGCCCTATGGGAGGGTTCACACGCACCATGTCAACCAGCTCTTCATACGGGGAGAGAACGTGCTTCTAGTCAACCTACAACCCCTCTGAACCGGTTGTGTATTTCATCCAGCAGGGGTGGCAACCTAGCCTGGACGCCTGTTTGTTTCTGCTCTCTTGCCGACTCCTTGAGGAGTTTCCATGCCAAGCAGAAGCAGAAAGACTGGCACCCAGGCTAGTGACAAATCTCCAGGAAAGTTACTTGACCAGAAGGGTCAACAAGCTGAAGCTTTACCAAGACTGACCCATCAACACCTACTACAGTATCTACACTGGTTTAGACCAACTCGGAGTGAACCATGAAGTCTCACTGCTACTGTATGTCATATTGATATGTATTCTCTGCTTTACGCAGACAATAAGAAATAAAACATTACCAAGGTGTCTTCCCTTGTCTGTCTTCTCATCTGGGTCATATGAAACGCAGTATTGGAATGCAGGCATGGAGTGCACCACTGTAAATAACCACCAGAGGGCAGTGTAGACTCATTCTAAGACATTTGAGTCATTTGAAATGTGAAAAACAAGTCTAAAAGTATTCATATAACTAAAGAGAAATATAATTTCACATTATCCTGATATAGTGAGGATCAAAATGATCACCTAACCCAATGAATGTCGTTACATTTTTCTTATAAATATGCAGATTATAATCTCAAAACTGCATCAATGCAGAAAACCCATATAAATGTCATCCATGCTATGCCCAGCCTGCCAACTCCAGATAACACATTGCCTCTAAAAAGAGGAAAGCCTACTGTTTGTCCCATTATCTTGCTTTTCTGTCAGCTAGAGCACAAATGGCAGCGTGGTCTGATCTCAGAAGACCTCATATGTGTGTTATGAATAATGGAGACGGGGAACGTTCAGATTGCAGATGGCACTAAGCTGCAAATCTTGTGTCTAGACATTTCAGATTGTTTTATTCTTTAATGCCCACATTAAACAGCATGATCTAACTGCATGTCATTGCTTCTGTGTAGTTTCTGCTTCCTGCCAACTAAACTACAGAGGCTACCAAAGAATTTCCATAATATTTTAGAGCCGTGAAGGATCTGTTAATTGATCAAACTTTGTCTGAGACAAGCCATTGTCCTACAGTATCTGGGTTTAATTAGTCTGCACTTCTTATACCTCAATCTGATCCATTCAATCCCACTGGCTGTGTGTCTCTGTAGGGCTGCACTGTGTGTGTCTCTGTAGGGCTGCACTGTGTGTGTCTCTGTAGGGCTGCACTGTGTGTGTCTCTGTAGGGCTGCACTGTGTGTGTCTCTGTAGGGCTGCACTGTGTGTGTCTCTGTAGGGCTGCACTGTGTGTGTCTCTGTAGGGCTGCACTGTGTGTGTCTCTGTAGGGCTGCACTGTGTGTGTCTCTGTAGGGCTGCACTGTGTGTGTCTCTGTAGGGCTGCACTGTGTGTGTCTCTGTAGGGCTGCACTGTGTGTGTCTCTGTAGGGCTGCACTGTGTGTGTCTCTGTAGGGCTGCACTGTGTGTGTCTCTGTAGGGCTGCACTGTGTGTGTGTGTCTGTCTCAGCAGGTTCCATCTAAAAGTTGCCACTAAATTGGTATTAAGTGAAATAAACACTTCGTTAGAAAACTGTAATCAACTGTTTTAATGCCGTAGATAAAAGGATCATGGGACAATCAAATCAAAGGAAAACATTTTCTCAGGACTCTTTTTCTTCTTATACATTTGCATAAACTAGTGTTTTTATTTGATGTAACAATACCACATTACAGATCTCAGAGCAATTGTAATAAGTAGAAAAAAAATAAACCAACGAAAGAATAAAACACAACCCCCTAAGGACATCATCTCTTAGAAAAACAAACAAGAGTTGCTACATTTTGGTCATTTCCAGCAGACAGAAGGCTACTGTGTTTTCATCTGTGCAGGGTTGGGGTCAATTCCATTTAGAAAGTAAAACTACATTCAACATTTTCCTTATGAAAAGCATTGAAGAAAACTGGAATTTCAGTGTACTTCCAGAATTGAAATGGAATTGACCCGAACTCCTGGAAGAGGACATAGCTCTGAAACAGAGGAGTCTAGTTTACATGTGAGGTACTCGCTGACCTTGTACCCATTTCCTATATAGTGCACTACTTTTGACCCGAGTCCTATGGGCTCTGGTCGGAAATAGTGCACTATAAAGTGTATAGGGTGCCATATAAGATGTACCCCCCCCCCCCAAAAAAAAAAAAAAACAAACAAGAGAAATCCTCTCCTAGACCTGCACTGTCAGAAACCTCTCCTTCAGAGATCCACTCCGGGGTGAATTTTCCCCTAAGTACAGAGCTAGGATCAGCTTCCCCACCCCCAATCCTAACCTAAACCATTAGTGGAGGGAAACGCAAAACTGACCCAAGATCAGCATCTAGGGACATCTTCCCCCCCTATTCCACGAGGGTCCCAGGGGACAGAGGGAGCAGTAAGAACCACACATACATACTGTGCTGTAGATTCCTAACAGTAACTGTCATGAACACTATAGTTGTATCGTCTCTCCGTCTGTCTCCTGTAAGTTATAATGAAGGGAAAAGGCCTCCGTCTCACAGGCACCATGTGCAGTACTTAAAGAACACAGCCTACCAGGTTGTTCCTACATCTACTGATCATCTTATTTGGATGCAAGGAAAAAAAAGATTATAGTTCTTTAAAAAATATATACCCATAAGAAAGGCCACAAAGGAGATCTGTGTTATTGTTACCACAGCTTCTTCAATTAACAACTTTCAATCATCTCATTCATTCACTTATTAAATCCATCCATCAATAAACGATTGATTGATTTGTTAAATCTAATATTGAACAGAAACTCCACATTTGGAGTGTGGAACGCTGTTATATAAAGTAGGTATTAAAGACCGGCTCCGTGGCAATGTAGCGTGCCATAGCAACGTCTTGATTGACATCTGGTTCCGTCCAATTGACACCCACTTCTTCACGGCATCATCATATCATAATCAAGTACTCAATAATTTATTTGTCTGTCGCACCAGTAATATTTACAGTTGTAGGGAAGGGACAGGTCGAGAGAACCGGACATTCTAAAAGAGGTGGATGGGGAGTTATTGGGGTGGGATTATCATATAAAACTAGATTTTTGCTACTCTGGACAACTAATTGGTTAAGTAAAGCAAAACCCCCACTGACATTCTCTTGAAGTTTCACCTGGACAATTCCATGGTAACAGAATGGTGCTTTAAAAAGCAATACAAACAAAAAACGCTTATTGAGAAGTTAAACAAACCATACAAGTTTAAAAGCCGACGTTGTGCATAGAGTTGTATGGGTTGTTTAACTTTGCAATCATTGGTTTTTGTTTGGTATACATTTTAAAGTGAAAAATCTCTGCATTATTCTGGCACCGTGTTTTTTGCTCTCAGTTGTTCTCTCCGATTCAAACCTGAACAGCACACAACCATTACTGGACTGAATACACTCTAAAAGGTACTTGATTGCAAGTTCCAACTGATTAAAAGATGCATACAATCGTGTATATTCATGTCTCTATACATCACTTAAAGGAAAGAAACAGGAAGTGGAGGGGTGGCAGTCAGTATTTGATATTTGACAACATTCAAGTACTCTTTGTTTGCAGCTCTTTACAATCCTTCATGGACAGTCTGTTGGAGAGAAAAACAGAAACACCCCTCTCCTTCACGTCACCTCTTCCCTCACTTCCTGAAGTTGCCGAAATCCGCAAAGGCGTCCACTCCTTGCTTGGGCTGCTGCTGTACCATGCCAGCACCCATAGACATGGCTGGCATCCTCATGCCCATGGTCATGTTAGCCTGGGGCATAGCACCCATGTTCATGCCCATTCCCATCATGCCCTGGCTGGGGGCCATGCCCATTGCCATCATGCCCTGGCTGGGGGCCATGCCCATCCCAGCACCGGGGTACATCATGGGAGTTGTAGGGGTTCTGATGGGGGAGGGGGCGAGGCCCATGCCGGCGAATCCCTGCGAGAGCATGTTGACAGGTGGGAGGGGCTGGACTCCTAGAAGACAGAAACAGGAAGAAGTGGAGTCAGAAGACAGCATGACCTCACACACACAGGTTCACACACACTCCACAAGTGTCCCCAAGCATCCTTCTATTCCACACGGAACAAGTAGTCCCAAGCATCCTTCTATTCCATTCTGACTGAACCTAAAGCCTTTTGAATTGTCTTGTGACCATCCTGATTAAAAGGAAGAAAGTCCCACACGCTGAGGATCTTGGATACTCCACAAACAGTTGAATGGATCTCAAACCAACGTTTCGGTCAACAGACATTCAGCAGCGTTTTGAACCCCCTCCAGATAAACACAGTACTATTTCTCTCAGTCTATACCCTGTAGGCTCACCTTGGAGGGTTTTGAGGGTGGGCTGGGCGGGTTTGGGAGGCTGTACGCCGGGTGCCAGGAAGTCCAGACTGATGTTGACCGAGGAGTCAGACCATGTGGAGGGGATCGCTGACCCCATGGAACCCTGGGTACCCAGCATGACTTGCTGCTGCTGCTGGGGCTGCAACGGACCGCTCATCACCTGGAAGGGCTGAGGGGGAGAAAGGAGAGAGAGAGAGAGAGAGAGAGGGGGGAGAGAGGAGAGAGGAGAGAGAGAGAGGGGGGAGAGAGGAGAGGGGGGGAGAGAGAGAGAGGGGGGAGAGAGAGAGAGGGGGGGGGGAGAGAGAGAGGGGGGGAGAGAGGGAGAGAGAGGGGGGGAGAGAGAGGGGGAGAGAGAGGGGGGAGAGAGAGGGGGGAGAGGGGGGAGAGGGGGGGAGAGGGGGGGGGGGAGGGGGGGGGGGGGAGAGAGGGGGGGGGGGGGGAGAGAATTTGGTAGCAAGTTCCAATAGATAGTAATGCGAAGGTACCTATATAATGGTGACATATGAAGGTTGAACTACAGTCTCTATAGTAATCTACATAAAAACACACTTCATCTAACCAGAATGAACAGGTTGGGAAGGGGCAGGTTTGAGTCATCTGCAAAACTAAGCTTGTATTTTTTAAAGTAGGTCAGGTTTTTAACATGCAAATATCTATGTAAACACAACCTCGTATTAGATTGAATGGTTTTCTAACTAAAACTGGTTCCTTCTCAATGTGTGTTTTTGTCCCTCTCAACCACAGCAGTTACTGTCACTCCTCTCCTTAACAGTGCATCAGGCACAATATGGACAATTTACAATATGAATGAATTTACTGTTTGTGTGAACCATGTCTGTCCTATATTCTTACCAGTGATGTGGAATGTGGCATGGTACTGGTCACGTTCTGTGTGCTGGTCATATTGAAGGTGAGGCTCTGAGAGGCAGAGAGAGACTGAGTCTGGACCGGACCCATCAGATCAAACAGGTCAGCTGAGGCTGGAGCCAGGGCAGAGCTGGGAGCCAGGGCAGAGCTGGGAGCCAGGGCAGAGCTGGGAGCCAGGGCAGAGCTGGGAGCCAGGGCAGAGCTGGGAGCCAGGGCAGAGCTGGGAGCCAGAGCCCCAAACAGGTCAGTGTTGCTAGGGGCCAGAGGCTGGGCGAAAGGGGTGGGGACGGGGGCCTGGCCATCAGGGAAAGCATTCCAGTCCCCAAAATCACTGTTCCCACTAGAGGCTGGAGGAGGAGCAAAGAGAGGAATAAGGTTATAGTGGACTTAAATCTCTCTCTCACACACAGACACGTTAGCAGGCTCCTCATGGCCAGACCTCCTCCCCTCCATCTCTCGGGAATATTCTAGTGCTTTAAACTCACCAGGTACTGTGGAGAGGCCGACAGAGGCAGCAGGAGAAGAAAAGTCAGCAAATCCTCCGATCAGGTCTGGAAAGAGACATACCATTTGATTTGTATTGGTATATTTAACCGATGTTATTGCAGGTAAAGGCTTGTGTTCCTAGCTCCAACAGTGCAGTAGTATCTAACACACACACAAATCCCAAAGTCAAATAACTAAGAAATATATAAATAATAGGGTGAGCAATGTCGGAGTGGCATTGACAAGAGTACAGTATATACATATGAAATGAGTAAAACAGTACGTAAACATTTATAAAAGTGACCATGAAACATCAACCCCCCCACCCCCCCACACACGATGTCCCGTAACTACACTACCCCCCAAGATGTCCCGTAACTACACCACCCCCCAAGATGTCCCGTAACTACACTACCCCCCAAGATGTCCCGTAACTACACCACCCCCCAAGATGTCCCGTAACTACACTACCCCCCAAGATGTCCCGTAACTACACTACCCCCCCCAACCCTCCAAGATGTCCTGTAACTAACCCCCCCCCCCAGGTATCCTGTAACTACACTACCACCCCTCCCCAAGATGTCCCGTAACTACACTACCCCCCCCAAGATGTCCCGTAACTACACTACCCCCCCCAACCCTCCAAGATGTCCCGTAACTACACTACCCCCCCAAGATGTCCCGTAACTACACTACCCCTCCCCCCCAACCCTCCAAGATGTCCCGTAACTAACCCCCCAAGATGTCCCGTAACTACAATACCCCCCCCCCCCCCCAAGATGTCCCGTAACTATACTACCCCCCCCCCCCAAGATGTCCCGTAACTACACTACCCCCCCAAGATGTCCCGTAACTACACTACCCCCCCCAAGATCTCCCGTAACTAAACTGCCCCCCCCCCCCCCCCAAGATGTCCCGTAACTACACTACCCCACCCCCCAAGATGTCCCGTAACTACACTACCAGGTATCCTGTAACTACAATACCCCCCCCTCCCCAAGATGTCCCGTAACTACACTACCCCCCCAAGATGTCCCGTAACTACACTACCCCCCCCCAACCCTCCAAGATGTCCCGTAACTACACTACCCCCCCCAAGATGTCCCGTAACTACACTACCCCTCCCCCCAACCCTCCAAGATGTCCCGTAACTAACCCCCCAACCCTCCAAGATGTCCCGTAACTACACTACCCCCCCCCCCCAAGATGTCCCGTAACTATACTACCCCCCCCCAAGATGTCCCGTAACTATACTACCCCCCCCCAAGATGTCCCGTAACTACACTACCACCCCCCCCAACCCTCCAAGATGTCCCGTAACTAACCCCCCCCCAAGGTATCCTGTAACTACACAACCCCCCCCCCAAGATGTCCCATAACTACACTACCCCCCCCCCCAAGATGTCCCGTAACTACACTATCCCCCACCAAGATGTCCCGTAACTACACCCCCCCCCCCCAAGATGTCCCGTAACTACGCCCCCCCCCCCCAACCCTCCAAGATGTCCCGTAACTACCCCCCCCCAGATGTCCTGTAACTACACTACCCCCCAACCGTCCAAGATGTCCCGTAACTACCCCCCCCCCCAGATGTCCCGTAACTACACTACCTCCCTCCAACCCTCCAAGATGTCCCGTAACTACACTACCCCCCCCCCAAGATGTCCCGTAACTACACTACCCCCCCCCCCCAAGATGTCCCGTAACTACACCCCCCCCCCCCCAAGATGTCCCGTAACTACACCAACCCCCCCCCCCCCCCCCCAAGATGTCCCGTAACTACACCAACCCCCCCCCCCCAAGATGTCCCGTAACTACACCAACCCCCCCCCCCCAAGATGTCCCGTAACTACACCAACCCCCCCCCCCCCCCCCCAAGATGTCCCGTAACTACACCAACCCCCCCCCCCCAAGATGTCCCGTAACTACACCACCCCCCCCCCCCAAGATGGCCCGTAACTACACCCCCCCCCCCCCCAAGATGTCCCGTAACTACACTACCCCCCCAAGATGTCCCGTAACTAACCCCCCCCCCCCCCAACCCTCCAAGATGTCCCGTAACTACACTACCCCCCCCCCCCCCCCAGGATGTCCGGTAACTACACTACCCCCCCCCCCAAGATGTCCCGTAACTACACTACCCCCCCCAAGATGTCCCGTAACTACACTAACCCCCCCCAAGATGTCCCGTAACTACACCACCCCCCCCAAGATGTCCCGTAACTACACCCCCCCCCCCCCCCCAAGATGTCCCGTAACTACCCCTCCCCCCAACCCTCCAAGATGTCCCGTATCTTGGGGGGGGGGGGGGGGGGGGGGGGGTGTAGTTACGGGACATCTGGGGGGGGGTGGTGTAGTTACAGGACATCTTGTGCAGGGGTGGTGTAGTTACGGGACATCTTGTGCAGGGGTGGTGTAGTTACGGGACATCTTGGGGGGGGGGGGGGGTGGTGTAGTTACGGGACATCTTGGGGGGGGGGGGTGGTGTAGTTACGGGACATCTTGGGGGGGGGGGGTGGTGTAGTTACGGGACATCTTGGGGGGGGGGGGGGGGGTGGTGTAGTTACGGGACATCCCGTAACTACACCACCCCCCCCCCCCCCCCAAGATGTCCCGTAACTACCCCCCCCCAAGATGTCCCGTAACTACACTAACCCCCCCCCCAAGATGTCCCGTAACTACACCACCCCCCCCCCCCCCCCCCCCAAGATGTCCCGTAACTACCCCCCCCAAGATGTCCCGTAACTACACCACCCCCCCCCCCCCAAGATGTCCCGTAACTACACCACCCCCCCCCCCCCCAAGATGTCCCGTAACTACCCCCCCCAAGATGTCCCGTAACTACACCACCCCCCCCCCAAGATGTCCCGTAACTACACCAACCCCCCCCCCCCCCCCAAGATGTCCCGTAACTACACCCCCCCCCCCCCCCCAAGATGTCCCGTAACTACACCACGCCCCCCCCCCCCCCCCCCCCAAGATGTCCCGTAACTACACCACCCCTGCACAAGATGTCCCGTAACTACACCACCCCTGCACAAGATGTCCCGTAACTACACCACCCCTGCACAAGATGTCCTGTAACTACACCACCCCCCCCCAAGATGTCCCGTAACTACACTACCCCCCCAACCCTCCAAGATGTCCCGTAACTAAACTACTTCCCCCCCAACCCTCCAAGATGTCCCGTAACTACCCCCCCCAGATGTCCCGTAACTACACTACCTCCCCCCAACCATCCATGATGTCCCGTAACTACCCCCCCCCCAGATGTCCCGTAACTACACTACCCCCCCCCCATGATGTCCCGTAACTACCCCCCCTCCCCAAGGTATCCTGTAACTACACTACCCCCCAACCCTCCATGATGTCCCGTAACTACACTACCCCCCCCAACCCTCCATGATGTCAGATGTCCAAGATGTAACTACACTACCCCCCCAACCCTCCATGATGTCCAGTACCTACACTACCCTCCCCCCAACGATGTCCCGTACCTACACTACCCCCCCCCCCCAACCCTCCATGATGTCCCGTAACTACACTTACACGCACACCCCCCCAACCCTCCATGATGTCCTCTCAGTGTGTGTAGTTACCGGTGGCTGCTGCAGGCTGGCTGGGTCCTGTATCTACCATGAATAGGTCAGCCAGACCACTACTGGAGGGCTGAGGTGCTGCTGCGGACGGAGTCTGGAACAGAGAGGAGGAGAGATGTGAGTAGAGAGACGGGGAGTGAGACTACGCTGTCCACATCAGATAGCAGCAATAAGCTAGAGTGGACTGAATATGCACGGATGCACACACACCTGTTTGGCGGAGGTATCGGGGCTTTTGTCTCCTGTGTAGTGGGCCGCGGCTCCCAGGGACACAGTTTTGGATGGAATCCCGCCTCTCTTCCTGGTGGCTGTGGTTTCTGTTGCCTGAACGATCTGGACACTCTTGGTCGTCACGGTTTCCTCCTCGTCTTTGAACACCGACCTCCCAGACTGGCCGTTCCGTGACGGGCGACTTCGCTCCTCCTCGTTGTCACTACGGAGACCAGAGGACGCAAACCGTGTGAAAAAGATGACGATTTGTTTTGGGGATAGTTCAATTCAAATAGTGTGACTAAAGTATGACAGAACATCAGGATGTTGACATTCTGTAATGTGATATGAGGACAGTGGGTAGCTCTAACATTCTGTAATGTGATATGAAGACAGCGGGTAGCTCTAACATTCTGTAATGTGATATGAGGAGGACAGCAGGTAGCTCTAACATTCTGTAATATGATATGAGGAGGACAGCGGGTAGCTCTAACATTCTGTAATATGATATGAGGACGACAGCGGGTAGCTCTAACATTCTGTAATGTGATATGAGGAGGACAGCGGGTAGCTCTAACATTCTGTAATGTGATATGAGGAGGACAGCGGGTAGCTCTAACATTCTGTAATGTGATATGAGGAGGACAGCGGGTAGCTCTAACATTCTGTAATATGATATGAGGAGGACAGCGGGTAGCTCTAACTTCTCCCTGCATCTCAGTACGCCCACCCCCCTCTCTATTTGAGTCATTAATTTCCTTCCTCTTTCTCTCAATCTCACCCAGTGGAACTCTTCTCTCTCCTAACCTGAATCATGTCTGGTGAGTCGTCTCTTTCCTAACCTGAATCGGTCTGGTGAATCATCTCTGCTCTGCTTCCTGAACTTGTTGATTGTGTCATCGATGGTGCTGCCGATCTTATCACTGATCTCCCCCAGTTTCTCACTGAAGGGGAACTGGCCTTGGTCTCTCTTCCAGTCCTCATCCCACTTCCCTCTGCTGCTTCCCTCGTTACCGCCAGAGCTGCTGGAGTCATAGCGATCACCCGCTGGGGGGCCGGGGGGAATAGACAGAGAGAAAGAGTGAGGGAACGGTGAGTTTGTGTTAGAGGCCAATAAGAACAGAAGACACTCCAACGTATACAGCGCATTCGGAAAGAATTCAGACCCCTTGACTTTTTCCACATTTTGTTACAGCTGAATTATTATTTTTTAATCAATCATTCAATCTATACACAATACCCCATTCAACTGTTTTGACAACTTGGAGTCCACCTGTGGTAATTTCAATTAATTGGAAATTACTTGTAAAGGCACACACCTGTCTATATAAGGTCCTACAGTTGACAGTGCATGTCAGATCAAAAACCAAGTCATGAAGTCGAAGGAATTGTCCGTAGAGCTCCGATACAGGATTGTGTCGAGGCACAGATCTGGGGAAGGGTACCAAAATATTTCTGCAGCTTTGAAGGTCCCCAAGAACACAGTGGCCTCCATTTTTAAATGGAAGTTCCTAGAGTGGGCCGCACGGCCAAACTGAGCAAAGGGGGGAGAAGGGCCTTGGTCAGAGAGGTGACCAAGAACCTGATGGTCACTCTGACACAGCTCTAGAGTTCCTCTGTGGAGATGGGAGCTGGGATAACCTTCCAGAAGGATAATCATCTCTGCAGTGCTCCACCTATCTGGCCTTTATGGTAGAGTGGTCAGACAGAAGCCACTCTTCAGTAAAAGGCACACGACAGCCCGCTTGGAGTTTGCCAAAAGGCACCTAAAGGACCCAGACCATGAGAAACAAGATTCTCTGGTCTAATGAAACCAATATTGAATTATTTGGCCTGAATGCCAAGTGCCACTTTTGGAGGAAACCTGGCACCATCCCTAAGGTGAAGCATGGTGGTGGCAGCATCATGCTGTGGGGATGTTTTTCAATGGCAGGGACTGGGAGACAAGTCAGGATCGAGGGAAAGATGAACAGAGCAAAGTACAAAGAGATCCTTGATGAAAACCTTCTCCAGAGCACTCAGGACCTCAGACTGGGGCAAAGGTTCACCCTCCAACAGGACAACAACCCTAAATACACAGCCAAAACAACGCAGCAGTGGATTCGGGACCAGTCTCTGAATGTACTTGAGTGGCCCAGCCAGGGCCCAGACTTGAACCCAATCCAACATCTCTGGAGAGACCTAAAAACAGCTGTGCATCGACGCTCCCCATCCAACCTGACAGAGTTTGAGAGGATATGCAGAGAAGAATGGGGGAAACTCCCCAAATACAGGTGTGCCAAGCTTGTAGCGTCATACCCAAGAAGACTCGAGGCTGTAATTGCCCAATGTGCTTCAACATAGTACTGAGTAAAGGGTCTGAATACTTATGTAAATGTGATATTCCAGTTGTTTTTTTGGCAAAAGTGTATAAAAACTTGTTTTCGCTTTGTCATTATGGGGTATTGTGATGTCATTATGGGGTATTGTGATGTCATTATGGGGTATTGTGATGTCATTATGGGGTATTGTGTGTAGATTGATTAGAAAAAAAATCTATTTAATCAATTTTAGAATAAGGCTGTAACTTAACAAAATGTGGAAAAAGTCAAGGGAGCTAAATACTTTCCGAATGCCCTGTATGTGTGAGTGAGTGTTTGTGTTCTAGATTGACTTACTGTATCTGCTGAACCCTCCCCCAATGCTGTCAGAGGACTTACTATATGTGCTGAACCCTCCCCCCCATACTGTATCTGCTGAACCCTCCCCCAACGATGTCAGAGGACTTACTGTATGTGCTGAACCCTCCCCCCCATACTGTATCTGCTGAACCCTCCCCCAACGCTGTCAGAGGACTTACTGTATCTGCTGAACCCTCCCCCAACGCTGTCAGAGGACTTACTGTATCTGCTGAACCCTCCCCCAACGATGTCAGAGGACTTACTGTATGTGCTGAACCCTCCCCCCCATACTGTATCTGCTGAACCCTCCCCCAACGCTGTCAGAGGACTTACTGTATCTGCTGAACCCTCCCCCCCATACTGTATCTGCTGAACCCTCCCCCAACGCTGTCAGAGGACTTACTGTATCTGCTGAACCCTCCCCCCCATACTGTCAGAGGACTTACTGTATCTGCTGAACCCTCCCCCAATACTGTCAGAGGACTTACTGTATCTGCTGAACCCCCCCCAATACTGTCAGAGGACTTACTGTATCTGCTGAACCCTCCCCCAATACTGTCAGAGGACTTACTGTATCTGCTGAACCCTCCCCCCCATACTGTCAGAGGACTTACTGTATCTGCTGAACCCTCCCCCCCATACTGTCAGAGGACTTACTGTATCTGCTGAACCCTCCCCCCCAATACTGTCAGAGGACTTACTGTATCTGCTGAACCCTCCCCCCCAATACTGTCAGAGGACTTACTGTATCTGCTGAACCCTCCCCCCCATACTGTCAGAGGACTTACTGTATCTGCTGAACCCCCCCCATACTGTCAGAGGACTTACTGTATCTGCTGAACCCTCCCCCAATACTGTCAGAGGACTTACTGTATCTGCTGAACCCTCCCCCCCATACTGTCAGAGGACTTACTGTATCTGCTAAACCCTCCCCCCCATAATGTCAGAGGACTTACTGTATCTGCTGAACCGCCCCCAATACTGTCAGAGGACTTACTGTATCTGCTGAACCCCCCCCAATACTGTCAGAGGACTTACTGTATCTGCTGAACCCTCCCCCAATACTGTCAGAGGACTTACTGTATCTGCTGAACCCTCCCCCCCAATACTGTCAGAGGACTTACTGTATCTGCTGAACCCTCCCCCAATACTGTCAGAGGACTTACTGTATCTGCTGAACCCCCCCCGATACTGTCAGAGGACTTACTGTATCTGCTGAACCCTCCCCCCCAATACTGTCAGAGGACTTACTGTATCTGCTGAACCCTCCCCCAATACTGTCAGAGGACTTACTGTATCTGCTGAACCCCCCCCGATACTGTCAGAGGACTTACTGTATCTGCTGAACCCTCCCCCCCAATACTGTCAGAGGACTTACTGTATCTGCTGAACCTCCCCCAATACTGTCAGAGGACTTACTGTATCTGCTGAACCCTCCCCCAATACTGTCAGAGGAAACTCCAATGTATTTGTCTTTGTTCTTCTTTGCCTTCTTCCTCTCCTCTCTCAGTCTATCATCATCCTGGATTAGATCCACCATCTCCTTCACCTTCTGACGCACGTTCACTCCCTGGTCCTTACCGTTCTCATCTACACAGAGGGAGAGGTAGAGAAAAGAGAGCGAGGTAGCTGAAGGTTATTGGCAAGCTGTTAGTGTTCCATTCCCCTATAAACACGTCTTCTCAACGTGTAGGAAGCTGATCAGTGTAATCAGAATGTCAGGTGGGACAACATGTTTCGAGAAGACAAAATGTAGAAGAAGTGTCCACAGTACTGTGTGAATAAAATAAATAAAAATGTGTAAAACAGCTTATCAGTCTGGGTTCACAAGGCTAAATGGTGGTAAGGGGAGAGATTTACCTTTCACTTTGTCTGCTATAGGGCAGAGCAGTGTGTGGTGGAGCTGGTTGTGGTTTAAGCGGGTTCTTAGTGCACCAGCTCTTCCTGAATGCTACAACACCGACTGAACACTGGCCCTTTTGTTTGGTTCTAAACTAACATTTCATTACAAACTCGCACACTGGTGTACAGAGGTGTACTGAGGACAGGCCACAAGCCTTAACATTTAACACAGATTCTACACTACAGTCAACAGAGAGAGACAGCCATAGAGTAGGGATTCTGTTTCTATAGTGTCAGCCAGAGAGATTACTTGCCTACGAAGTGGTAGCTCTCTAGAGATCGTAGGTCGTAGATGTGTTCTCTGGCGCTGGTGACAACTCTCTCTGAACCGTTCCTGATGAGGTGGGACAACAACAGCAGAGACTGGGGGAGAAGAGATGGAAAACTATTATTAGACATGCTTATGATGGCTCTCTGTCATTATTATGACAGGTCATAGTCTCAATCGTTTCTGATCATCTGAGGCAACAACAGAGACTGGGAGAGCAGACCTCAGCCCTCGAGGTCTGGAGTTGAATATCCATGGGTTATGTCTTGGTTGTAAAAATAAAGGAAGTCACACTATGCTGCCAACCTAACCAAGGTTTACCCATTACAATGTTGGTAGCAAAACATTAGGAACACCTGCTCTTTTCATGAAAGACCATCCAGGTGAAAACTATCATCCCTTATTGATGTCACTTGTTAAATCCACTTCAATCTGTGTAGATGAAGGGGAGGAGCCAGGTTACAGATGAAGGGGAGGAGCCAGGTTACAGATGAAGGGGAGGAGCCAGGTTACAGATGAAGGGGAGGAGCCAGGTTACAGATGAAGGGGAGGAGCCAGGTTACAGAAGGATGTTTAAGCTTTGGGACATGGGTTGTGTGTGTGTGTGCCATTCAGAGGGTGAATGGGCAAGAAGAAAAGATTGAAGAGCCTTTGAACGGGGTTTGGTAGTAGGTACCGGGTGCACCGCTTTGAGTGTGTCAAGAACTGCAACGCTGACATACAGTTTCCTGTGTGTATCAAGATTGGTCAGCCGAGTAAAGGATATCCAGCCAACTTGACAACTGTGGGTAGCATTGGAGTCAACAATGTAGAGTCCATGCAGAGTCCATGCATCAACAAATTGAGGCTGTTCTGAGGGCAAAAGGGGGCAGTGCAACTCAATATTAGGAAGGTGGTCCTAATGTTTTGTCCACTAAGTGTATATACAGGGAGTGACTTACTTTGTCTTTCTACAGTTTATTCAGCAGCTCTACAAACATTTTGGGGTGTGGGTCAGCTCATGCTTTTTACCAGACGATGACAGGTTGTCATGCTTGTGACAGGTTATAGCTCCTCTCTGACCTTGTAGACCCTTCTCCAGTTCTTCTTGTTGTCCCGGAGCATCCTGTTCCAAAGCATGTTTATCACCTCAGGAAACTGCTCATACATAAACGTACATCTGAGGAGAGGGAGAGAGAGAAAGAAAAAGAGAAAGAAAAAGAGAGAAAGAAAGAGAAAGAGAAAGAGAGAGAGAGAGAGAGAGAGAGAGAGAGAGAAAGAGAGAGAAAGAGAGAGAGAGAGGAAGAGAGAGAGAGAGAGAGAGAGAGAGAGAGAGAGAGAGAGAGAGGAAGAGAGAGAGAGAGAGCGAGAGGGGGAGAGAGAGAGAGAGAGAGAGAGAGAAAGAGAGAAAGAGAGAAAGAGGGAAAAAGAGAGCAAGAGGTGTACAGGAGTCAGTCTACATGGCAACATGATTCAATCCAAGTAGAACGTTGCAGATACTGTATAAAAGTTGTTGCAATCTAATGTGTGTGTGTGTGAACAGCGCCCCTACCTGGAAATCTCTGCCATCTGCTGTCCTGAAGGTCCCCAGGGGTCATCGTTGGTGGCCTCCCTCACCTTAGTCTCCACCTCCGAGTAGTTCATCACCACATTGGTTCTACAGGGGGAGGTAAAGGTAAGAGATATGACTCTTATGAAAATAATGATGTTAAACAGGAGACAAAGGAGGGTTTTCCCTCAAGAGTAAAAATATATATTTTTTTAAAAAGACATTGTCTTAACAGTAAAGGCGCCCTAGACCGAGGCCCCCCAGACCGAGGCCCCCCAGACCTAGCTTTGGACAGCCTATTTATGGTAACGGTCAAGACACACAGCCTCTATTTACATTAAACTGTTCATTCCTCCTGTTTCTCAAGGAACACAGAGTCAAATAACCCTCATGATATAACGTGGTCCTGTGTGGCTCAGTTGGTAGAGCATGACGCGTGCTACTCCAAGGATAGTGGGTTCGATGCCCGCTGGGGCCACCCATACGTTGATGGGTAAAACTGTCTTCTAAATGACATATATTATATTAAATGATTATACCATAACCAATCTCTCTCTGAGAAAGTCAAAGGTCAACACAACAACTGACACAGGACAGAAATACTCTGTGTGTGTGTACACTATGAAAATCGTCGCAGTCAGGGAAAACCTGTTTGACAGGAGAGAGAGCAGAGTAAAGGGGACAGAAGATAGAGCAGAGCAAAGGGGACAGAAGAGAGAGCAGAGCAAAGGGGACAGAAGAGAGAGCAGAGTAGATTTGCTGAAGGTCGGCTCAGGGATTCACCGACCTACCGACCTTTCGCTTACTGGCCCAACGCTCTTAACCAGGCAGACCAAGACAGAGACACTGAGAGAAAACGTAGGTGGAGTGAGTGGTGGGTGTGGTCGTGATGAAGGTGAATGAAGGGTGGGTCACCTCAAGCAGCGTCGTATCAATGTCTCTGCTATACCTATGGTCCATAGAGACTGACTATAGTGTATACTATACAGTTCTACTGGTTCTCCAGGCTTCTATGTAAATGTGTAAACACACACAAGCTGCAACAGGCAGAATCAGTTATTACCCACCACCACCACACCCTCCACAACACCCACACCCTCCACAACACCCACACCCTCCACAACACCCTCCTTGCGCAATAAACTTAACAAGGTCAAGCAGGTTTAGTGACCTGAAAAACTCCACTAAGCATGAGCGTTACCAATCAAGGACAGCTGCAGCAACGGAATGCAGTTCATTTTGTAGCCTAACTATGAAAGCAAACCACAGAGAAATAGGCCTAGATCAAGCACCGATATTCAACACAGGCTGAGGCCTAGCATAGGCTACAATAGGCCTACAGTTACCCAGAACAAAGATCATCCACAGTATAGAGGTCGACCGATTTAAATAGGGCCGATTTCAAGTTTTCATAACAATCGTAAATCGGTATTTTTGGGCGCCGATTTGCCAATTTTTTTTTTTTACACCTTTATTTAACGAGGCAAGACAGTTAAGAACACGTTCTTATTTTCAATGACAGTCTAGGAACGGTGGGTTAACTGCCTCATTCAGCGGCAGAACGACAGATTTTCACCTTGTCAGCTCGGGGCATTCAATCTTGCAACCTTACAGTTAACTAGTCCAACGCAATAACAATCTGCCTCTCTCTCGTTGCACTCCACAAGGAGACTGCCTGTTACACAAATGCAGTAAGCCAAGGTAAGTTGCTAGCTAGCATTAATAATCACTAGTTAACGACACATGGTTGATGATATTACTAGATATTATCTAGCGTGTCCTGTGTTGCATATAATCTGACTGAGCATACAAGTATCTAAGTATCTGACTTAGCGGTGGTAGGCAGAAGCAGGCACGTAAACATTCATTCAAACAGCACTTTCATACGTTTTGCCAGCAGATCTTCGTTGTGCGTCAAGCATTGCGCTGTTTATGACTTCAAACCTATCAACTCCCGAGATGAGGCTGGTGTGACCAAAGTGAAATGGCTGGCTAGTTAGCGCGCGCTAATAGCATTTCAAACTTCACTCGCTCTGAGCCTTGGGGTGGTTGTTTCCCTTGCTCTGCATGGGTAACGCTGCTTCGATGTGGTGGCTGTTGTCGTTGTGTTGCTGGTTCGAGCCCAGGGAGGACCGAGGAGAGGGACGGAGGCTATACTGTTACACTGGCAATACTAAAGTGCTTATAAGAACTTCCAATAGTCAAATGTTAACGAAATACAAATGGTATAGAGGGAAATAGTCCTATAATAAACTACAAACTAAAACTTCTTACCTGGGAATATTGAAGACTCATGTTAAAAGGAACCACCAGCTTTCATATGTTCTCATGTTCTGAGCAAGGAACTGAAATGTTAGCACATATTGCACTTTTACGTTCTCCAAAACTTTGTTTTTGCATTATTTAAACCAAATTGAACATGTTTCATTATCTACTTGAGCCTAAATTGATTTTATTGATGTATTATATTAAGTTAAAATAAATGTTAATTCAGTATTGTTGTCATTATTACATGTTTATATACACATATATATACACACACACACACACACACACACACACACACACACACATACATATATATACATACATGCATACATATATACACACACGTTTATATACATATATACACATATACATTTACATATACACATACATACATGCATACATGCATGCATACATGCATGCATACATGCATGCATACATAAAAAAAATAAAGGGAACACTAAAATAACACATCCTAGATCTGAATGAATGAAATATTCTTATTAAATACTTTTTCTTTACATAGTTGAATGTGCTGACAACAAAAGCACACAAATTATCAATGGAAATCAAATTCATCAACCCATGGAGGTCTGGATTTGGAGTCACACTCAAAATTAAAGTGGAAAACCACACTACAGGCTGATCAAACTTTGATGTAATGTCCTTAAAACAAGTCAAAATGAGGCTCAGTAGTGTGTGTGGCCTCCACGTGCCTGTATGACCTCCCTACAACGCCTGGGCATGCTCCTGATTAGGTGGCGGATGGTCTCCTGAGGGATCTCCTCCCAGACCTGGACTAAAGCATCCTCCAACTCCTGGACAGTCTGTGGTGCAACGTGGCATTGGTGGATAGAGCGAGACATGATGTCCCAGATGTGCTCAATTGGATTCAGGTCTGGGGAACGGGTGGGCCAGTCCATAGCATCAATGCCTTCCTCTTGCTGGAACTGCTGACACACTCCAGCCACATGAGGTCTAGCATTGTCTTGCATTAGGAGGAACCCAGGGCCAACCGCACCAACACATGGTCTCACAAGGGGTCTGAGGATCTCATCTCGGTACCTAATGGCAGTCAGGCTACCTCTGGCAAGCACATGGAGGACTGTGCGGCCCCCAAAGAAATGCCACCCTGACTGACCCACCGCCATACCGGTCATGCTGGAGGATGTTGCAGGCAGCAGAACGTTCTCCACGGCGTCTCCAGACTCTGTCACGTCTGTCACATGTGCTCAGTGTGAACCTGCTTTCATCTGTGAAGAGCACAGTGGCGAATTTGCCAATCTTGGTGTTCTCTGGCAAATGCCAAACGTCCTGCACGGTGTTGGGCTGTAAGCACAACCCCCACCTGTGGACGTCAGGCCCTCATACCACCCTCATGGAGTCTGTTTCTGACCGTTTGAGCAGACACATGCACATTTGTGGTCCTCCTGCTCCTCCTTGCACAAAGGCGGAGGTAGCGGTCCATCTGCGGGGTTGTTGCCCTCCTACGGCCTCCTCCACGTCTCCTGATGTACTGGCCTGTCTCCTGGTAGCGCCTCCATGCTCTGGACACTACGCTGACAGACATAGCAAACCTTCTTGCCACAGCTCGCATTGATGTGCCATCCTGGATGAGCTGCACTACCTGAGCCACTTGTGTGGGTTGTAGACTCCTTCTCATACTACCACTAGAGTGAAAGCACCGCCAGCATTCAAAAGTGACCAAAACATCAGCCAGGAAGCATAGGAACTGAGAAGTGGTCACCACCTGCAGAACCACTCCTTTATTGGGGGTGCCTTGCTAATTGCCTATAATTTCCACCTGTCTATTCCATTTGCAGAACAGCATGTGAAATTTATTGTCATTCAGTGTTGCATCCTAAGTGGACAGTTTGATTTCACAGAAGTGTGATTGACCTGGAGTTACATTGTGTTGTTTAAGTGTTCCCTTTATTTTTTTGAGCAGTAATAAATATATATATTATTTAAAATCGGCCGATTAATCGGTATCGGCTTTTTTTGGTCCCCCAATAAATCGGTATCGGCGTTGAAAAATCATAATCGGTCGACCTCTACAGTATATACGGACTTCCTCTCAGCTCAGGACACAACCCCCACGGAGCCCGACTCAGCTCAGGACACAACCCCCACGGAGCCCGACCCAGCTCAGACAACCCCCACGGAGCCCGACTCAGCTCAGACACAACCCCACGGAGCCCAACTCAGCTCAGACACAACCCCACGGAGCCCGACTCAGCTCAGACACAAACCCACGGAGTCCGACTCAGCTCAGACACAACCCCACGGAGCCCGACTCAGCTCAGACACAACCCCACGGAGTAAGACGCAGGAGGCAGTAAAGTCTGTCAGTTTTTCCCTCCCTTATGGCTAAAGTTTTAATTTAGAGAGGGTAAGCTGATCTTAGATCTGTGCCTACAACTTCTACCCAGAGCTAGGAGAAGGTGCATAGACTTAGCATTGCAGAGGGCTGAAGGCATAGAGCAGGTAAAGGGGCCCCTCCTCTCACTGGGCCCTGCCACATCATCACCCCCGGCCCCCTTCCCCTCACTGTCAGACAGACAGAGTAGCATTGACACACAGCTGAGAGGAGAGGACACACCCTGCGCGGTTCTGGAGTCAGAGCCTAAAGTACTGTAGTTGACAGTGACGGTTGTAATGTTGTAATCAGAGTTGTAAATAGCATGGCTCTAAAAGACTGGGAAACAGCTAGTTGGTGCAAACGGCCATTCAAATAGCCTGTGAGTTGTTCAATTATAGACTGTAGCATGTCTGCCTGGGGATACAGGCCTATATAAGGCTTTTTCACTATGTTTCAAAGAGTTTAGACTACATTGTGTGTACTATCCAGCCCAATTTTGTAGTTATACAATATTGGTTTCCCTCTCTGTGCCTTGTGTGACTGGATTACCATAATGCCATATTTGCATGTGTCATGGCGTTGGCCTGGGGGTAGGTTTATGACAGTCATAAATACCTCTTTCCCCCTGTTTTCTCTCTACCCTACTGATGTTACATTGGCAAAACCCTTGGTTAACAGAGATTCTGAGAACATCAGAAGGTGGGGGGAAATGAACTATATTCTGGTAATCCGACCAATTGAACATATGCGGTGGTACATAATGAATATGATGTCAGTTCGGTTGTCATCTGAGACATTCTCATCAATGATAAGGTGACAAACTCTACAGTGAAAAGTCTACACATCAGAGTTATCGGATTGACATGAAATTGTTGTTCAATTGAAATGTTTGATTATTAAATTATTTGTGATGGGATGGAATGTGATTTTAGCTTCTAAAATGTGAGAATTGGGTTTTTATAAGGTTAGGGCTCTGCTCAATCAGTGGCCCGCCCCTGTGAAGGGACATGGGCTATAAAACTTGTCAAACACGCCCCTCTCCCTTCCTATATAAAGCCTTGACGACAATATAACCTCCTGTTCCGAGGATGTGAGGACGACGGTCCGATGTCAGAATGGTTCAGATAACTACAGAACGAAGCCAACATCAGCGTGAGCTTTGGTTGCGAATGGTATGAACTCTGAACTCTTATTCACTACAGAAGTGATACCTCCTAGCCGTTGAGTTAGCAACAGCCGCTGCAAACGAGGGTTAGGAAGGAACAGACAGAGTATCCCGTCTATCACACAACAACGTTACTACAATGTATCCAATTGACCACCAGAGACATTCTTCAAAAGGACAAAGGACTTTGGCAACACGGCCTTCCATCAACCTACCGAAGCGCAGCTCAGAGTAAATATTTATTCCATTTTCCTTTTCCAAATGGGAGGTAATTTAGAATGCATAAGATACTGTATTTACGATAGCACAGCGTCGCCCTTTGTTCCTCAGTCTTCCCGCTCTTTCACTCAAACCCAGCCCCTTTCGTGTAACCAGCTGTCATATCTGTTCCGCCCGCTAGGGACATTTTTCTTTATGACGTAATTTGTAATCAAGTTGATTAATTATGTGTATGTGTAATTCTGTGTGATTAGTTAGGTATTTAGTAAATAAATAATTAAACCCAATTTTGTATTGCTGATTCAACTTGTTAGCCAGGGTTCGTGCAGATAACCAAGAATTTACAACTTTCAGATGAGACTGAATTAAGGTGACGATTAATATTGACTGCTATTGATGCAAAATATTACTAGGTCTTTAAGAGTTTATTCGAAAGATAACAGCTCTATAAATATTATTTTGTGGTGCCCCGACTCTCTAGCTAATTACATTTACATAGCTCAATCAGGAATATTAATTACCGAGAAATTATTTTATAGAATAGCATGTCATATCACTTAATCCGGCATAGCTAAAGACACGACACGTGCAGCTTCATAATCAAATATGATTTGTTACACTTCTCAACAACGCAGAGAGAGAAAGAAAATAGAGAAATAAAACACGTAAACAATAGAAGTAATAATAAATACACAATTAGTAAAAGTGTGTTCCCTGACCGGGAATCAATAGGATCATTAATACCGTCATGTTCGCATGGGTGACGCCACAGGCACTACCATACAGAGGGAGTGATATAGCCAAGCACTTACACAAGACAGCTAAGCAAGTCTACTGAGAGGAGAGAACTACCTCTGGCTCACATTATCAACTTGATCAAATGGAAGCCTCTGATCTTCTCTGTGTGTGTATGCAGGTGTGTGTGTGTGTGTGTGTGTGTGTGTGTGTGTGTGTGTGTGTGTGTGTGTGTGTAAAAATCACACAATATGGCAAAGGCTTCTGTTTCATTGCAAGTCTGTCTTATGCACACACACCAATTTCCTTCCTCCTATGACAAGTCCAAATAAAGTCTTTAGGACTATTTATTCAGTATTGTATCAATTTGTCCATGTGACCGCCGGGAGGACTTGGAAACAAGAATTGCCAGTTTCTTCATTCAGTTTTAGGCCTCTAGATATCCTCCACAGTGAGCCAGCATTCAGACAGCCTTTCAAGGAGATTCCATGTTGCTTTTGTGGAATAAACCTCCACTGATGGGTGTTGCCCACTCACTCACAACGTCTCCACTCAAGGCCCTTAGAACTCTGGGCCTCATTTCTCATAGCGTTCAGATAGTTGGAACCTTCTTACGATGAGTCTTTAGTAGCCATGGTGTTTCCCCAGAGCTTTCGCTAGTAACATGGCTCTTAAAAACCGTTGTACATCTTATGAGTGATCCAGACCAATTGTAGAGCAGCCAAAGTGCATCGTTAGGTACTTTATTCACAGAACACCTCCGCAAAACATAGAATCTAGGTCAGAACAAAGTTGACTACAAAGTCAACTTCCTTGTTTTTGCAAACAAGTGAAGGATAATATGATGCTTCAAATGAAATCCAAGATGACTTCATTACAATATAGAGGCCACATGGGGTTATAATGGCCATTTCATGTTCAATTAAATGAGTTCCCATTTTGCAACTAAGCTACTGTCAAATATTTTGCCTCAATGTGTTGTATACATGTGCCCAATCTGTCATTTAATTAATTATTATTGGGTAAGCATAATAAGTTACCTCAATAGTGTATTTGCAGCCATAGGTGGTAATATCTCTCTAGGAGCTGATCCGTCATCAGTATTGTGCAATAATTTGAATGTTAAGGTACAATTTGAATGGAGAAATCTGATCAGAGAGAAGTGCAGTTCTTTGGATCCTATTAGTATCAACACATGGTTTAGTGACACACTTAGTGACCGTTCTCTCTACGTGCGTGTTTGGGGAAGACTTAAAAAGTTGTCTCATAAATAATGACTCATCAGGTATGATCATTGTAATGCTTAAGTTACATTGCAACTGGGAAACAAGGCCTGGGTCTTCTACAACACAGCAGCACACTAAAACCACTGACTTCAATACAACTGTGAAACAAGGCCCGGTTCCTCTACAACACACTAAAACCACTGACTTCAATACAACTGGGAAACAAGGCCCGGGTCTTCTACAACAGAGCAGCACACTAAAACCACTGACTTCAATACAACTGGGAAACAAGGCCCGGGTCTTCTACAACACAGCAGCACACTAAAACCACTGACTTCAATACAACTGGGAAACAAGGCCCGGTTCCTCTACAACACACTAAAACCACTGACTTCAATACAACTGGGAAACAAGGCCCGGGTCCTCTACAGCACACTAAAACCACTGACTTCAATACAACTGGGAAACAAGGCCCGGGTCCTCTACAACACACTAAAACCACTGACTTCAATACAACTGGGAAACAAGGCCCGGGTCCTCTACAACACAGCAGCACACTAAAACCACTGACTTCAATACAACTGGGAAACAAGGCCCGGTTCCTCTACAACACACTAAAACCACTGACTTCAATACAACTGGGAAACAAGGCCCGGGTCCTCTACAACAGAGCAGCACACTAAAACCACTGACTTCAATACAACTGGGAAACAAGGCCCGGTTCCTCTACAACACAGCAGCACACTAAAACCACTGACTTCAATACAACTGGGAAACAAGGCCCGGGTCCTCTACAACACAGCAGCACACTAAAACCACTGACTTCAATACAACTGGGAAACAAGGCCCGGGTCCTCTACAACACACTAAAACCACTGACTTCAATACAACTGGGAAACAAGGCCCGGGTCCTCTACAACACACTAAAACCACTGACTTCAATACAACTGGGAAACAAGGCCCGGTTCCTCTACAACACAGCAGCACACTAAAACCACTGACTTCAATACAACTGGGAAACAAGGCCCGGGTCTTCTACAACACAGCAGCACACTAAAACCACTGACTTCAATACAACTGGGAAACAAGGCCCGGGTCCTCTACAACACAGCAGCACACTAAAACCACTGACTTCAATACAACTGGGAAACAAGGCCCGGGTCCTCTACAACACACTAAAACCACTGACTTCAATACAACAGGGAGGAAACAGAGTCCCAACTCTACTTCCTTCACCCATTACAACGCAAAGCCTAGTCCTCTTCCTGCTTGCTCTTTCTCTTCCTGACCCTCTCGCTGTACCTCTGCCCCCCTCTCTCTCTCTGAAGAGGTCACCCAGTAGGGGAGACTAGCAGAGGGGACTTGACTTTTAGCAGGAATGCATTCTTGGACAGGAACTGTGTGCTCCTGCTGTTGCCACAGCTTGCCAAACCAACCGTTAAAGCTTTGAAGTGGAGATTGCGCAATCCCACTACTTCCCATAGCTCTACAGTAGGCCTGTGCGTGTGTGTTGCATGGCCTCTCAGGTCATTACTCAGCAGGGACTAGGACAGTAAATTATACAAGAGGAGGACAAAAGACGACAATAAGCCGGTTAAACCAGGTGTGGCTCTCACTCAGAGGTGGAAACATTCAGCCATTCATGCAATACTTTAGTTTCAATCTCTGCTGACAGCGACTGTACAGGTTTAGGCTAATGTTTAGGCTAGTGTAGGGTGTACTATCCATGGTAGTGTAGGGTGTGTCCCAAATGCGACCAGTATTTAAACTTGCACATCCTCATCTGCACATAAATCACTCCAGTGTAAAATGTCTAAATTGTAATTACTTTGCCACCATTGGTCTATTTATTGCCTAACCTCCTTACTTAATTTGCACACACTGTATACAGATGTTTCTATTGCGTTATTGACTGTACGTTTGTTTATCCCATATCCTCTGTTGTTTGTGTCACACTGCTTTGCTTTATCTTGGCCTGGTCGCAGTTGTAAATGAGAACTTGTTCTCAACTAGCCTACCTGGTTCAATAAAGGTGAATTAAAATGAATAAATAATGAACTTTATTTTGAATCCAGATACTCTGGCTAATAGGGCAGTGACAGCAATGTCTTCACAACGCAACTGTATGCAGTGTGACATTGCCTCTTAATTGTGCAATCTATTGTTGCATTCAGAAAGTCATTGTTTATCACAGAGTCATACATTACAACACTGTCTTGTACTGTATCAACAGTCACTGTGGTTGATCACGGTCTGGGCTCCACCTTTCTGCTTCTGCATGCAAGGTACCTCCATTTTGCAAATGCAAAAGGCCCATGTGGCCATATCAGACATACACTACAGTCAAATATATTGTACTTGTTTTGATAATTTAGCCTATAGTATACTTAAGCAATGAGGCCCGAGGAGGTGTGGTATATGGTCAATATGCCACAACTATGGTCTGAATTAAGCGCTATGCAACGCAGAGTGCCTGGATACAGCCCTTAACAGTGGTATATTGGCCTTATATCACAAACCCTCACGGTGCCTTATTGCTATTATAAACTGGTTGCCAACGTAATTACAGCAGTAAAAATAAATGTTTTGTTATACCCGTGGTATACCACGGCTGTAAGCCAAATCAGCATCCAGGGCTCGAACCACCCAGTTTATAATAAGTATACAGGTAGCTAGGCAGAAGATGAGAGTTATCCAGGTGTTCTAGGTTTACTTGGATCATCCTATACTCTAAAAATCATCAACAAAAACGAATACATTATAGTCAAGTCAACTGAGCTGTGGCAGCTTTGATAGACCTGTGACATGAGAAAAGCTAAATGTTCTGGTTGTTATGCTAGATACTTTCACACCCGGAAGTTGGGTTGTCAGAATATATCGAGTTAGCATTCAAGGCCTTTGCCACAACTAACAGTAGCTACAATTACAAACAAATGTACCCTCACGTAAGTATACGTGTTTTTTTTTTATCTGGCTAACTACCTAGTTCAGTTAGTTAGCTAACCCCAAAAAATAACTGACAAGTGGCTGATAAGAAAAAAGACCCAAGACAACGTTAAACATTGGCCAATGGGAACTCTGAAAAGATGAGGTCAAATCATGACGTCAAATCATGGCGTCAGTGATCTTCAGGTCGAAAAGTCGGAGCTCTAGAAAGAGGCCTGAGATGAATCGAGTTCCCGTTAATCGATTTTCCCAGTCGGAGCTCGTTTTTCCCTGTTCCCATTTGTTTTGAACACACAAAAGACGGAGATAATCCGAATTCCCATTTTTTTTAACCCAGCATAATTTACTCTAGGTAATTAGCTAACTAGCTAACGTTAGCCATCTCAACTTTCTAAGGCAGTAAACGCGGCTAGAAAGTTGAGTTATCAATCGCTCGTCGGATAGTTCAAGACGAGATTAAAATGGGAATATAGTCGAATGGCAAAAAAGTTGAATTTGTCCTGTGTTTGATTGTCACAACTTTCTATTGAAGCTAACTGGCTAACTAGCTTCCTGCTGCTACGTGACGTCAAAGTGTTGGGTACGTGTCTCTTTCAAATAGGTACACTCAAGAGTTTAGCTCGGATAGAGTGAGAATACTTACGCTTTATCAACCAATTCCCGGACTTTCCACATGTTCATCATCTTGGCTCTCTACAGCGGGGCTGTCCGCCTCAGTAACCGTATTCCAAGCTCTCAAAACCCGATAGAGCGGAGCGCTGTCACCGAAATCAAACCTTGAACCAAAGACAGTGTACAGTATTTCTTCATCTGTGGGTTTTATATGGCGGTTGGCAACCATTTTAAAGCTGCATTACCGCCACCAACTGGACTGGAGTGTGGACCAGAGACAGTGAAGTTCTAATAATCCTACCCGATATTCTCGTCTCCCCAACGAAACGAAATACATAAACACTACCTCCCCTGAAGACGTCCCCAGCAGTTCACTTAATCCGGACTCTTCATTACTCTTCAAATCAAATAACAATCGCCCCCTTTCTCTTACATATTTCTGGCACTGTCTTCATCTCCTCTTGACAGTCACACACACACACACACACACACACACACACACACACGGATGTTTCCCCACCAATTTCAATGTACTATTGAGCCTTGTGTGTTCCAGTCTCAGCCTTGAGAATACAAGTTCCTCCATTCTCTCTCGGCCTGAGGACCTCCCCTTTCCTGGGTTTTATCCGTGTGTCTTCCCTTTCTCTCCCTGTTCCACAACTCTTGCCATTTGTTTTTAACCACTGTTCTTATTAAAACCCCTTGGCTTCTGCTTTACTGATTAATTCCATCTCAACATTAGGATGTTTGAGAGGCTGCTTGGTGATAACATCCACCTCCTCATTCCGCTCTACTCCCATATGAGTTGGTACCCAGAGGAACACCACAAATACCTCCATCTGTTTCACCCTATACAAGCACTGCAGAACCTCATACAATACATCCTGTCGGCTCTGATACACAAATTATTTTAAGCTCATCAGTGCTGCACAGGAGTCGGAGCAGATGACTACTCTGTCTGGCCTCACCTCCACCCACTCTGCAGCCAATAGTATGGCCAACAACTCCATTGCTATTTTTGTCCCTGACAAATTAAACTCAGGAACACCATTTGTAGCCTAAATTAGTCCCCAAATCATTTAAAATGACAGAAACTGACCAGATAATTGCCATAATTGATACATTCCATAACTTCAGCAGATACTGTATAATCAGAATGACCACCCCCTGTTCTGGAGAGAGAGGGGACGATAGTACAGAGATGGTTCAATCCTAACCCAACCCTGGCCTCAACCACAACCCTAACCCTAGCTTCATGTCCACCTCCGGGTTCAACCCAACCCTGGCCTCAACCACAACCCTAACCCTAGCTTCATGTCCACCTCCGGGTTCAACCCAACCCTGGCCTCAACCACAACCCTAACCCTAGCTTCATGTCCACCTCCGGGTTCAACCACAACCCTAACCCTAGCTTCATGTCCACCTCCGGGTTCAACCCAACCCTGGCCTCAACCACAACCCTAACCCTAGCTTCATGTCCACCTCTAGGTTCAACCCAACCCTGGCTTGAAGGAAAATTGAAAATATGTAATTTATAGACATCTATGATTGATTCAGATTTGGTAATGTAGGCCAGCAGTAGAATTCTAGGAATGCACATTTACAGTACCAGTCAAAAGTTTGGACACACCTACTTATTCCATGGTTTTTCTTTCTTTTTTACTATTTTATACATTGTAGTATAGTAGTGAAGACATAAAAAACATGAAATAACATATGGAATCTTGTAGTAACCAAAAAAGTGTTAAACAAATCAAAATATATTTTGCATTTGAGATTCTTCAAAGTTGCCACCCTTTGCCTTGATGACAGCTTTGCACACTCTTGGAATTCTCTCAACCAGTTTCCCGAGGTAGTCACATGGAATGCATTTCAATTTGACAGTTGTGTCTTGTTAAAAGTTAATTTGGGGAATTTCGTCCTTTCTTAATAGATTTGAGCCAATCAGTTGTGTTGTGACAAGGTGGGGGTGGGTATACAGAAGATAGCCCTATTTAGTGATAGACCAAGTCCATATTATGGCAAGAACAGTTCAAATAAACAAACTAGTTGAAATTTGAAACACTGAGTTGAAAGTGAAAAAAAAGGGTCTAAAGAAAGGGAGATGTCATATGTATGTACTAGGAGTGTCATGTGTATGTACTAGGAGTGTCATGTGTATGTACCTGGAGTGTCATGTGTATGTACTAGGAGTGTCATGTGTATGTACCTGGAGTGTCATGTGTATGTACTAGGAGTGTCATGTGTATGTACTAGGAGTGTCATGTGTATGTACCTGGAGTGTCATGTGTATGTACTAGGAGTGTCATATGTATGTACTAGGAGTGTCATGTGTATGTACTAGGAGTGTCATGTGTATGTACTAGGAGTGTCATGTGTATGTACCTGGAGTGTCATGTGTATGTACCTGGAGTGTCATGTGTATGTACTAGGAGTGTCATGTGTATGTACTAGGAGTGTCATGTGTATGTACTAGGAGTGTCATGTGTATGTACTAGGAGTGTCATGTGTATGTACTAGGAGTGTCATGTGTATGTACCTGGAGTGTCATGTGTATGTACCTGGAGTGTCATGTGTATGTACCTGGAGTGTCATGTGTATGTACTAGGAGTGTCATGTGTATGTACTAGGAGTGTCATGTGTATGTACTAGGAGTGTCATGTGTATGTACTAGGAGTGTCATGTGTATGTACCTGGAGTGTCATGTGTATGTACCTGGAGTGTCATGTGTATGTACCTGGAGTGTCATGTGTATGTACCTGGAGTGTCATGTGTATGTACCTGGAGTGTCATGTGTATGTACCTGGAGTGTCATGTGTATGTACCTGGAGTGTCATGTGTATTTACCTGGAGTGTCATGTGTATGTACCTGGAGTGTCATGTGTATGTACCTGGAGTGTCATGTGTATGTACCTGGAGTGCCTGAGGGTGGCGCTGTTACTAATTACTTCATGTGTTCATCTGTACTTGCACTTGACCCTTGACATCGGATAAACATTGTTCTTCTACCCACATCCCTGCCTCAGTGTGCTAATATATTACAGCTACATTAGCTAAAGTTGGCTAGCTAGCTCACAAAGGACTTGTGGGCTCAAAGTTTTCCCCATACTAAACAAACTCATCAAATATGACACAATATTGTGTAAAACATTGAATTTGTAGACTTTATGCCCCCTTTTTCCCATGTTTTAGACATGAGGTGTGACATGAGGAACATTAGGCTCACCCCATGAGAAGCAGTGCATGATCCACGCCACCCTCAGCAAGGAGATCTGCTGGAGGTGATGTACTGTCTCTCTCACTCTGGGGGTAAAACATAATTTAAACATCAAATATAAATTCTGACTGTGCCCATGATAAAATGCAATGTGAATTGTGTTGTATTACTGAACGAAAGTGAATATATTGGATGCATATAGCCTATTATAGGAGCCTATTATAGGAGCCTATTGTTTGTGTATGATCTTTATTCATTGTTAACTTGTTTTTCAACAATGTCAGGTACAGACAGGAATTACTGGGGCCTTCAGCAAGTAAGACACAGGGGGTAAGAAATAATTGGATCATCACAGATATAAATTCCCACTGTGCCCATGATAAAGTTAACAATACCAAACAAAAATATAAATGTGTAAAGTTTTGGTCCCATGTTCCATGAGCTGAAATAAAAGATCCCCAAAATGTTCCATCATGCACAAAAAGCTTATTTCTCTCAAATTTTGTGTACAAATTTGTGTACATCCCTGTTAGTGAGTATTTCTCCTTTGCCAAGCTAATCCATCCACCTGACAGGTGTGGCATATAAAGAAGCTAATCAAACAGCATGATCATTACACAGGTGCACCTTGTGCTGGAGACAATAAAAGGCCATTCTAAAATGTGCTGCTGTCACACAACACAATACCACAGAAATTGCAAGTTGAGGCAGCATGCAATTGGCAGGAATGTCCACCAGAGCTGTTGCCAGAGAATTTAATGTTAATTTCTCTACCACAAGCCGCCTCCAACGTAGTTTTAGAGAATTTGGCAGTACGTCCAACAGGCCTCACAAATGCAGACCACATGTATGGAGTCATGTGGGCGAGTGGTTTGCTGATGTTAATGTTGTGTGCCCCATGTTGGCGGTGGGGTTATGGTATGGGCAGGCATAAGCTATGGATAATGATCACAATTGCATTTTATTGATGGCAATTTGAATGCACAGAGATACCGGGATGAGATCCTGAAGCCCGTTGTCGTGCCGTTTATCCTCCACCATCACATCATGTTTCAACATGATAATGATTGGCCCCATGTCAAAAGGATCTGTACACAATTCCTGGAAGCTGAAAATGTCCCATTTCTTCCATAGCCTGCATACTCAGACATGGCACCCATTGAGCACATTTGGGATGCTCTGGATCAAAGATTACGACAGCATGTTCCAATTCCCGCCAATATCTAGCAACTTTGCATAGCCATTGAAGAGGAGTGGGACAACATTCCACAGGCCACAATCAACAGCCTGATCAACTCAATGTGAAGGTGCTGCACTGCACATCAGATACTAACAGGTTCTGATCCACGGCTCTACCTTTAAAAAAAATATATCTGTATTCCAAGTCATGTGAAATTCATAGATTAGGGCCTAATTTATTTATTTAAATTGACTGGTTTCCTTATATAAACTGTAACTCAGTAAAGTCTTTGAAATTGTTGCATGTTGCATTTTTATTTTTGTTCAGTATACATTACTTTATTTGGCTATTTTGAGCAAAACTTGTATGTAATATAACCTATTCTGGGAGCAATGTGGAATATTTTTGGACCATTGTCTTCCCTGAAAACAGTGCTGACAGCAGTCTTATGGCTTGGTGATAGAAGCTGTTAAGGAGCCTTTTGGTCCTAGACTTTGCGCTCCTGTACCGCTTGCCGTGCGGTAGCAGAGAAAACAGTCTATAACTTGGGTGACTGGAGTCTCTGCCAATTTTATTGGCTTTCCTCTGACACTACCTATTATATAGGTCCTGGATGGCAGGAAGCTTGGCCCCAGTGATGTTCTGGGTTGTACGCACTACACTCTGTAGCACCTTACGGTCAGATGCTGAGCAGTTGCCATACCAGGCGGTGATGCAACCGGTCAGGTGCTCTCAATGGTGCAGCTGTATAACTTTTTGAGGATCTGATGACCCATGCCAAATCTTTTCAGTCTCCTGAAGGAGAAAAGGTTTTGTCGTGCCCTCTTCACGACTGTCTTCGTGTGTTTCAAGGAACTTGAAACTCTCGACCCGCTCCGCCTGTTCAACCCGCCTATTCCTGTAGTCCACAATCAGCTCCTTTGTCTTGCTCACATTGAGGGAGAGGTTGTTGTCCTGGCACCACACTGCCAGTTTTCTATCCTCCACCCTATAGGCTGCCTCTTCGTTGTTGGTGATCAGGCCTACCACTGTTGTGTCGTCAGCAAACTTAATGATAGTGTTGGAGTCGTGTTTGGCCACGCAGTCGTAGGTGAACAGGGAGTACAGGAGGGGACTAAGTACACACCCCTGAGGGGCCCCAGTGATGAAGATCAGTGTGGCAGATGTGTTGTTGCCTACCCTTAACACCTGGGGGAGGCCCGTCAGGAAGTACAGGATCCAGTTGCAGTGGGAGGACGTGTAGTCCCAGGGCCCTTAGCTTAGTGATGAGCTTCATGGACATTATGGTGTTGAACTCTGCGCTATAGTCAATGAACAGCATTCTCACATAGGTGTTCCTTTTGTCCAGGTGGGAAAGGGCAGTGTGGAGTGCGATTGAGATTGCGGCACCTGTGGATCTATTGGTGCGGTATGTGAATTGGAGTGGGTCTAGGGTATCCGGGAGGATGCTGTTGATGTGAGCCATGACCATCCTTTCAAAGCACTTCATGGCTACCGATGTGAGTGCTACGGGGCGGTAATCATTTAGGCAGGTTACCTTCGCTTCCTTGGGCACAGGGACTATGGTGGTCTGCTTGAAACATGTAGGTATTACAGACTCAGCAGGGAGAGGTTGAAAATGTCAGTGAAGACACTTGCCAGTTGGGCTGCACATGAGTACAAGTCCTGGTAATCCATCTGGCCCCGTGGCTTTGGACATTTTGACTTGTTTAAAGGTCTTGCTCACATCGGCTACTGAGAGCGTTATCGCACAGTCATCCAAAACAGCTGGTGCTCTCGTTCATGCTTCAGTGTTGCTTGCCTCGAAGCGAGCATAAAAGGCATTTAGCTCGTCTGGTAGGTTCGCGTCACTGGGCAGATCGCGTCTGGGTTTTCCTTTGTAGTCCGTAAGCCCTGCCACATCCGACGAGCGTCAGAACCGGTGTAGTAGGATTCAATCTTTGCTCGATGCGGATGTTGCCTGTAATCCATGGCTTCGGGTTGGGATATGTACGTACGCGGTCTTCTCCACTTTTAATGCGCTTATACTCAAATCTTGAAAAATGCCATAAGGTCTGAAATAGACACCAAAGTCGACATACTGTACTAACAATTATCTGGGCTAAGTAAAACCATAAAAAAATATCTGCTCTGCTAACTAGATAACTAAAGTGTTGTCAGTCGCTAGCTAAAACAGAGACAGGGGATGGAGGAAGTTAATGGATTGGACATCGGTCAATGATGGCACTAGTGAACGGTAGCTGACAGTGTCAGATAGAGATGACATGCAGGAGCTTCCTGCAGGAAATGGTAGTCTTCCTGAGGTCTTCTCTGTTGCTAATTAGCATTTCACATTGTTTTTAGTAAATTGAGGCCCACCTATAAAACTCACCTTGTCCCAGAGAGAATTACATGGCTATCAAAACATCACGCCAAGCTAAGCCTACACAAAACTCAGAACTTATATGAAGTAGTTTGAAAATCCCAGACGCAAATATGAATAAGGAAAGAATGATTGGAACCATTATCGGGTTTTACCGCTAGGTTTTATGGGTATTATGATGGGTCCACTGTCCACCGGAATATACCAGCTACCCAACTTTTTAGGAGTTATCGTGAGCCTATTTGCAATGTCTTTACACATCAGGAAATGCACAAGTATTTTCTTTATTACTATGATCAGCTTGTCAAAAATGTATGGATACGAACTTGAAACCACTGATCATGACAATGGGGTGAAACTCCTGGGCAACAGTTGTGGTTGTCCATTCCATATTGTCCATTTTACTTTGACCTGTGCTGTTTTTAGGACATGATGTTAACTTGATATGCATTTTTATTTGATTGGGCAAAAAAAAAAAAATAATAATAATAATGTTTTGGCGCCATTTAGGTTAGGCTATTTGATTGGAGAAGCTGCATGATGTAAAAAGTGTCTGTCTCAATACATTGTCATCCATTGTATCTCCAGCCTGTAAGCTACACAAAAGGCCACATACTCTTTCTCTTTCTACTATGTCTTGATCTGTTTCACCTGTCCTTGTGCTTGTCTACAGCCCTTTCTAGGTGTCGCCCATCTTCCCCATTATCCCTTGTGTATTTATATCTGTTTTCTGTTTGTCTGTCTTGTTGCCAGTTTGTCTTGTTTGTGTAAGCCTTCCAGCGTTTCTTTTTCTCGTCTTCCTGTTTTTTGACCTTTGCCTGTCCTGACCCTGTACCCGCCCGCCTGACCACTGCCTGACCTGACACTGAGCATGCCTGCCGTCCTGTACCTTTGCTCCACCTCTGGATTACCGACCTCTGCCTGACCCTGAGCCTGCCGTCCTGTACCTTGGCCCCACTACTCTGGATTATCGATCCCTGCCTGCCTTGACATGTCATTTGCCTGCCCCTGTGGTTAGAATAAACATTGTTACTTCACACAGTCTGTACTTAGGTCTTACCTTGATTCCTGATACTGTATGTGCGACATGATTTATGTTAGATGCGTCTCCCCTACAGCACCCTGGAGAGAAGCGCTAGGAATGGACAAGCTAAATATTTTGCGCCCCTGCCTGCTTATTACAGGGCGGCATCAGCGCTCACCTAAAAAAAACATATGCCACTGGTTGAGAGAAGTTGTCATTGTTTCTGGGCAGAATTCTGTGAGGTTTTATGTGTTGTTGTTGGAGGTGCGTCTTGGTCAGTTTAGCTAAGAAAAGGCCTAATGAGGGGGCTGGCTGTGCCTGTGTCAGGATGGTGTATTGGAGGCGAAGTCAAGTGCAGGAGAGCAGATACAATGAACAGGTGCACTTTTATTCTAGTTCCAAAGACGAGAGCGCCACATGATACAAACACACTCAAAAAACAGAACATAAAAGTAGAGCGTGTAAACTAACACTACCTAACATGAAAACAATTACACACAAAACATGATGGGAAACATAGGATTAAATACAAGTAGCTTAATTAGGGAAATGTAAACCAGGTGTGTATGGAAACAAGACAAAACAAATGGATATATGAAAAATGAAGCGGCGATGGCTAGAAAGCCGGTGACTTCGATCTCCGAACGTCGCCCGAACAAGGAGAGGGGCTGACTTCGGCAGAAGTTGTGATAGCCTGGCCTCAACCACAACCTTAACCCTAGCTTCATTCCACATCCTGGTTTAGCCCTGAGTGGCACAGTGGTCTAAGACACTGCATCTCAGTGCAAGAGGCATTACTGCTGTACCTGGTTTGAATACAGGCTGCATCACATCTGGCTGTGACTGGGAGTCCCATAGGGCGGCGTACAATTGGCCCAGCGTCATCTGGGTTTGGCCGGGGTAGGCCATTATTGTAAATAAGAATTTGTTCTTAACTGACTTGCCTAGTTACAGTGGGGAAAAAAAGTATTTAGTCAGCCACCAATTGTGCAAGTTCTCCCACTTAAAAAGATGAGAGAGGCCTGTAATTTTCATCAAAGGTACACTTCAACTATGACAGACAAAATAGAGAAAAAAATCCAGAAAAACTAATTGTAAGATTTTTAATTAATTTATTTGCAAATTATGGTGGAAAATAAGTATTTGGTCAATAACAAAAGTTTATCTTAATACTTTGTTATATACCCTTTGTTGACAATGAAAGAGGTCAAACGTTTTCTGTAAGTCTTCACAAGGTTTTCACACACTGTTGCTGGTAGTTTGGCCCATTCCTCCATGCAGATCTCCTCTAGAGCAGTGATGCTTTGGGGCTGTTGCTGGGCAAGACGGACTTTCAACTCCCTCCAAAGATTTTCTATGGGGTTGAGATCTGGAGACTGGCTAGGCCACTCCAGGACCTTGAAATACTTCTTATGAAGACCCAGCCACGTTTCATCTTCAATGCCCTTGCTGATGGAAGGAGGTTTTCACTCAAAATCTCACGATACATGGCCCCATTCATTCTTTCCTTTACACGGATCAGTCGTCCTGGTCCCTTTGCAGAAAATCAGCCCCAAAGCCTGATGTTTCCACCCCCATGCTTCACAGTAGGTATGGTGTTCTTTGGATGCAACTCAGCATTCTTTGTCTTCCAAACACGACGAGTTGAGTTTTTACCAAAAAAGTTATATTTTGGTTTCATCTGACCATATGACATTCTCCCAATCTTCTTCTGGATCATCCAAATGCTCTCTAGCAAACTTCAGACGGGCCTGGACATGTACTGGCTTAAGCAGGGGGACACGTCTGGCACTGCAGGATTTGAGTACCTGGCAGCATAGTGTGTTACTGATGGTAGGCTTTGTTACTTTGATCCCAGCTCTCTACAGGTCATTCACTAGGTCCTCCCATGTGGTTCTGGGATTTTTGCTCACCGTTCTTGTGATCATTTTGACCCCACGGGGTGAGATCTTGCATGGAGCCCCAGATCGAGGGAGATTATCAGTGGTCTTGTATCTTTATTATTTCCTAATTATTTCCTAATAATTGCTCCCACAGTTGATTTCTTCAAACCAAGCTGCTTACCTATTGCAGATTCAGTCTTCCCAGCCTGGTGCAGGTCTACAATTTTGTTTCTGGTGTCCTTGACAGCTCTTTGGACTTGGCCATAGTGGAGTTTGGAGTGTGACTGTTTGATGTTGTGGACAGGTGTCTTTTATACTGATAACAAGTTCAAACAGGTGCCATTAATACAGGTAACGAGTGGAGGACAGAGGAGCCTCTTAAAGAAGAAGTTACAGGTCTGTGAGAGCCAGAAATCTTGCTTGTTTGTAGGTGACCAAATACTTATTTTCCACCATAATTTGCAAATAAAATCATTAAAAATCCTACAATGTGATTTTCTGGATTTTTTCCCCTCATTTTGTCTGTAATAGTTGAAGTGTACCTATGATGAAAATTACAGGCCTCTCTCATCTTTTTAAGTGGGAGAACTTGCACAATTGGTGGCTGACTAAATACTTTTTTGCCCCACTGTAAATATATGTTTTTTAAAGCCACAACCCTAACCCTAGCTTCATTTCCACATCCTGGTTCAACCCTGGCCTCAACCTTGTGATTACGTGCAAACGTGTGTCTGTGAGAGAGCACTGTGAAATTGCACTGTGAGAGAGCACTGTGAGAGAGCACTGGCCTGTCAAGTTTGTTTGAGTGAAAATGCAGCAGCAGCCTATGTTTCATGCCATCCTACCCCTGGGAAAGTAGAAAACGTCTTACAACTCTCTTTCTCTCTCTGTCTGTTTCTCTCTCTCTATTAGGAGAAAATAAATAAAGAATGAAAGAAAGAAAAGGAAAACTAACCATAAGACAGGAAAAAAATGGAGAGAAAACACATTTGAGAGAAAACAAGAGACAGCACTTAACAACCCAGAATGCACTGCACCCAAGGGAGCCACCTCAATTACCGCCTCACGTCCGAGGAGGAGAACTCTGCGAGAAATGATGGCTGAGATGGAGACGGCTGGGGGAGGTGTGTGTGAGAGAGAGAGACATGGAGAAAGAGACAGAGAGATCAAACATCACTAAACCATGCTATAGTCCTCTGGGAGGGTCTAAGTGGGAAGGGATGTTGTTCAGGGTGTGTGTGCGTGTGAGTATGTGCACACCCATGAGTGTGCGTGTATGTATTGGGAATTAGGGTTGGGGGGGCGGGGTCTATTGAATCCTAAAAATGTGCTGAAAAAGTCTATCACTGAATATTTTTTGAAAATAATGGAGAAATCAACCCAATATACCAAGGTGTCGCATTTCAAGTAAAACATTTGAAGACACTAATGTCCCTCCATTTCCTATTATTCCTGGACGTGGATGAATCAGATCCACATCTGATGTACAGAGAGAAGGAAGGCAAAGCTCTCATGTTCTAAATGTAAACAGTACAAAATTGCCTGACCGGTTTCAAAATCAAATCTGCATTCAGAATGTTTCTCCTTCAGAAAAGACTCTTTGTCCCCCAAAATCTCCCTGTGTCGTCCTTTGATATGTGAGCACAAATAACGTTCAGACTTCACAGAGAATGAAAACTGCTGTACGATTGTTTAAAACATCTTATCTGACGTTCCTGTCAATGTGTGGGACATTTTCAGAAATGACATTTTCATTGAACTGGAGAAATAGATGCAGAGGGAAGAGATGTAGGGGGAAGTTTTACCACTAGGGGGCAATGTGACTGTTCAGGTGGATGGAAATTATAGTTGCGAAGCCGAAGACTTGCCTAAAGCTAGATAAAACGGAACAATGAGGCTGTGTGTGTGTGTGTGTGTGTGTGTGTGCATGCTTACGTGCCTGTGTGTGTGTGCATGCTTCCGTGTGTCTGTGTGTGTGAGTGTCATTGATGACAGAGGGGAGAGAGTGTGTTGACACATACGTTTCCATGACAAGGGCTCTGGTCTAAAGTGGTCAGAACATCATCAGGGGGCCTGGAATTGAAAAGGAAAAACTAATACAGAAATAAATAAATGCATCCAACTCTCTCTCTCTCTCTCTCTCTCTCTCTCTCTCTCTCTCTCTCTCTCTCTGTCTCTCTCTCTCTCTCTGTCTCTCTCTCTCTCTCTGTCTCTCTCTCTCTCTCTCTCTCTCTCTCTCTCTCTCTCTCTCTCTCTCTCTCTCTCTCTCTCTCTCTCTCTCTCTCTCTCTCTGTCTGTCTGTCTCTCTCTCTCTCTCTCTCTGTCTCTCTCTCTCTCTCTGTCTCTGTCTCTGTCTCTGTCTCTGTCTCTTCAATTCAATTCAAGGGCTTTATTGGCATGGGAAACATGTGTTAACATTGCCAAAGCAAGTGAGGTAGACAACATACAAAGTGAATATATAAAGTGAAAAACAACAAAAATTAACAGTAAACATTACACATACAGAGGTTTCAAAACAGTAAAGACATTACAAATGTCATATTATATATATATACAGTGTTTTAACAATGTACAAATGGTTAAAGGACACAAGATAAAATAAATAAGCATAAATATGGGTTGTATTTACAATGGTGTGTGTTCTTCACTGGTTGCCCTTTTCTCGTGGCAACAGGTCACAAATCTTGCTGCTGTGATGGCACACTGTGGAATTTCACCCAGTAGATATGGGAGTTTTTCAAAATTGGATTTGTTTTCGAATTCTTTGTGGATCTGTGTAATCTGAGGGAAATATGTCTCTCTAATATGGTCATACATTGGGCAGGAGGTTAGGAAGTGCAGCTCAGTTTCCACCTCATTTTGTGGGCAGTGAGCACATAGCCTGTCTTCTTTTGAGAGCCATGTCTGCCTACGGCGGCCTTTCTCAATAGCAAGGCTATGCTCACTGAGTCTGTACATAGTCAAAGCTTTCCTTAATTTTGGGTCAGTCACAGTGGTCAGGTATTCTGCCGCTGTGTACTCTCTGTGTAGGGCCAAATAGCATTCTAGTTTGCTCTGTTTTTTTGTTAATTCTTTCCAATGTGTTAAGTAATTATCTTTTTGTTTTCTCATGATTTGGTTGGGTCTAATTGTGCTGTTGTCCTGGGGCTCTGTAGGGTGTGTTTGTGTTTGTGAACAGAGCCCCAGGACCAGCTTGCTTAGGGGACTCTTCTCCAGGTTCATCTCTCTGTAGGTGATGGCTTTGTTATGGAAGGTTTGTGAATCGCTTCCTTTTAGGTGGTTGTAGAATTTAACGGCTCTTTTCTGGATTTTGATAATTAGTGGGTATCGGCCTAATTCTGCTCTGCATGCATTATTTGGTGTTCTACGTTGTACACGGAGGATATTTTTGCAGAATTCTGCGTGCAGAGTCTCAATTTGGTGTTTGTCCCATTTTGTGAAGTCTTGGTTGGTGAGCGGACCCCAGACCTCACAACCATAAAGGGCAATGGGCTCTATGACTGATTCAAGTATTTCTAGCCAAATCCTAATTGGTATGTTGAAATTTATGTTTCTTTTGATGGCATAGAATGCCCTTCTTGCCTTGTCTCTCAGATCGTTCACAGCTTTGTGGAAGTTACCTGTGGCGCTGATGTTTAGGCCAAGGTATGTATAGTTTTTTGTGTGCTCTAGGGCAACAGTGTCTAGATGGAATTTGTATTTGTGGTCCTGGTGACTGGACCTTTTTTGGAACACCATTATTTTGGTCTTACTGAGATTTACTGTCAGGGCCCAGGTCTGACAGAATCTGTGCATAAGATCTAGGTGCTGCTGTAGGCCCTCCTTGGTTGGTGACAGAAGCACCAGATCATCGGCAAACAGCAGACATTGGACTTCGGATTCTAGCAGGGGGAGGCCGGGTGCTGCAGACTTTTCTAGTGCCCGCGCCAATTCGAAGATATATATGTTGAAGAGGGTGGGGCTTAAGCTGCATCCCTCTCTAACCCCACGACCCTGTGTGAAGAAATGTGTGTGTTTTTTGCCAATTTTAACCGCACACTTGTTGTTTGTGTACATGGATTTTATAATGTCGTATGTTTTACCCCCAACACCACTTTCCATCAGTTTGTATAGCAGACCCTCATGCCAGATTGAGTCGAAGGCTTTTTTGAAATCAACAAAGCATGAGAAGACTTTGCCTTTGTTTTGGTTTGTTTGGTTGTCAATTAGGGTGTGCAGGGTGAATACATGGTCTGTTGTACGGTAATTTGGTAAAAAGCCAATTTGACATTTGCTCAGTACATTGTTTTCATTGAGGAAATGTACGAGTCTGCTGTTAATAATAATGCAGAGGATTTTCCCAAGGTTACTGTTGACACATATTCCACGGTAGTTATTGGGGTCAAATTTGTCTCCACTTTTGTGGATTGGGGTGATCAGTCCTTGGTTCCAAATATTGGGGAAGATGCCAGAGCTAAGTATGATGTTAAAGAGTTTTAGTATAGCCAATTGGAATTTGTTGTCTGTATATTTGATCATTTCATTGAGGATACCATCAACACCACAGGCCTTTTTGGGTTGGAGGGTTTTTATTTTGTCCTGTAACTCATTCAATGTAATTGGAGAATCCAGTGGGTTCTGGTAGTCTTTAATAGTTGATTCTAAGATCTGTATTTGATCATGTACATGTTTTTGCTCTTTATTCTTTGTTATAGAGCCAAAAAGATTGGAGAAGTGGTTTACCCATACATCTCCATTTTGGATAGTGTTGTTGTTTGTTTAGTGTTTTCCAATTTTCCCAGAAGTGGTTAGAGTCTATGGATTCTTCAATTGCATTGAGCTTATTTCTGACATGTTGTTCCTTCTTTTTCCGTAGTGTATTTCTGTATTGTTTTAGTGATTCACCATAGTGAAGGCGTAGACTCAGGTTTTCTCTCTCTCCGTCTCTCTCTCTCTCTGTCTCTCTCTCTCTGTCTCTCTCTCTCTCTCTCTCTCTCTCTCTCTCTCTCTCTCTCTCTCTCTGTCTCTCTCTCTCTCTGTCTCTCTCTCTCTCTGTCTCTCTCTCTCTCTGTCTCTCTCTCTCTCTATCTCTCCCTCTCTGTCTCTCTCTCTCTCTGTCTCTCTCTCTCTTTCTGATATTATTTTTTCACTGAGGACATATATTTCCAATCATCAGCAACAATGTGTGGTTGTTGGCTCTTACTTAATGCTCTGTTTGTGTGTCCACCATGTAGTTCCTGGGCCCCTCTCCCTGTGTGTGTGTGTGTGTGTGTGTGTGTGTGTGTGTGTGTGTGTGTGTGTGTGTGTGTGTGTGTGTGTGTGTGTGTGTGTGTGTGTGTGTGTGTGTGTGTGTGTGTGTGTGTGTGTGTGATTTTGTGCATGCATTCGCACATGCATTAGTGTGTATGTGTCTCTGCTGTTAAATGAATGCAGTTGTTGGCCCCGATGCAGCCCACAGCGAGACCTTTTTTTGGTCCTTTTCCCAGGTCCTTTTCCTTTTCCCTGGAGATATAACCCCTCATACATCACATACTCTCTGACCCTGTCTGCATGACAGGCCCCTGTTTATGTGTATGTGGGTGTTTGTTTGAATGCATGTGCAAACATTTCCTATGTGTCTGTGTGTGTGTGTGTGTGTGTGTGTGTGTGTGTGTGTGTGTGTGTGTGTGTGTGTGGGTGTGTGTGTGTGTGTGTGTGTGTGTGTGTGTGTGTGTGTGTGTGTGTTTGTACCCAGTCACAGTCTGCACTGGCCCTGAAAGCATCTGTTCCTTTACAGACAGATTCAATTATCAATTACAGTAAGACCAGTAAAACCCAGAGGGAGCAGAACATCTGGACTCATTACCAGTGGACTGGATTGATCAGAGAGAGGAGGAAATAGGACAGCATCCCAAATGGCAGCCTATCCCCTATATGGTGCATGAAACCCATATGGCTCTGGTCTAAAGTAGTGCATTATATAGGGGATAGGGCTCTGGTCTAAAGTAGTGCACTATACAGGTCTAAAGTAGTGCATTATATACACTGTTTATATACACTATTTATTTACACTATTTATTTAGCCACCAATTGTGCAAGTTCTCCCACTTAAAAAGATTTTCATCATAGGTACACTTCAACTATGACAGACAAAATGAGAAAAAAAATCCAGAAAATCACATTGTAGGATTTTTAATGAATTTATTTGCAAATTATGGTGGAAAATAAGTATTTGGTCACCTACAAACAAGCAAGATTTCTGGCTTTCACAGACCTGTAACTTCTTCTTTAAGAGGCTCCTCTGTCCTCCATTCGTTACCTGTATTAATGGCACCTGTTTGAACTTGTTATCAGTATAAAATACACCTGTCCACAACCTCAAACAGTCACACTCCAAACTCCACTATGGCCAAGACCAAAGAGCTGTCAAAGGACACCAGAAACACAATTGTAGACCTGCACCAGGCTGGGAAGACTGAATCTGCAATTTGTAAGCAGCTTGGTTTGAAGAAATCAACTGTGGGAGCAATTATTAGGAAATGGAAGACATACAAGACGACTGATAATCTCCCTCGATCTGGGGCTCCACGCAAGATCTCACCCCATGGGGTCAAAATGATCACAAGAACGGTGAGCAAAAATCCCAGAACCACACGGGGGGACCTAGTGAATGACCTGCAGAGAGCTGGGACAAAAGTAACAAAGCCTACCATCAGTAACACACTACGCCGCCAGGGACTCAAATCCTGCAGTGCCAGACGTGTCCCCCTGCTTAAGCCAGTACATGTCCAGGTTCGTCTGAAGTTTGCTAGAGATCATTTGGATGATCCAGAAGAAGATTGGGAGAATGTCATATGGTCAGATGAAACCAAAATATAACTTTTTGGTAAAAACTCAACTCGTCGTGTTTGGAGGACAAAGAATGCTGAGTTGCATCCAAAGAACACCATACCTACTGTGACAACTGATCTGTGTAAAGGAAAGAATGAATGGGGCCATGTATCGTGAGATTTTGATTGAAAACCTCCTTCCATCAGAAAGGGCATTGAAGATGAAACGTGGCTGGGTCTTTCAGCATGACAATGATCCCAAACACACCGCCCGGGCAACGAAGGAGTGGCTTCGTAAGAAGCATTTCAAGGTCCTGGAGTGGCCTAGCCAGTCTCCAGATCTCAACCCCATAGAAAATCTTTGGAAGGAGTTGAAAGTCCGTGTTGCCCAGCAACAGCCCCAAAACATCACTGCTCTAGAGGAGATTTGCATGGAGGAATGGGCCAAAATACCAGCAACAGTGAGTGAAAACCTTGTGAAGACTTACAGAAAACGTTTGACCTATGTCATTGCCAACAAAGGGTATATAACAAAGTATTGAGATAAACGTTTGTTATTGACCAAATACTTATTTTCGACCATAATTTGCAAATAAAATTCATAAAAAATCCTACAATGTGATTTTCTGGATTTTTGTCCTCATTTTGTCTGTCATAGTTGAAGAGTACCTATGATGAAAATTACAGGCCTCTCTCATCTTTTTAAGTGGGAGAACTTGCACAATTGGTGGCTGACTAAATACTTTTTTGCCCCACTGTAGGTAATAGGTGTCACACCCTGACCATAGTTTGCTTTGTATGTTTCTATGTTTTGTTTGGTCAGGGTGTGATCTGAGTGGGCATTCTATGTTGGATGTCTAGTTTGTCTGTTTCTGTGTTTGGGCATGATATGGTTCTCAATCAGAGGCAGGTGTTAGTCATTGTCTCTGATTGGGAACCATATTTAGGTAGCCTGTTTTGTGTTGGGTTTTGTGGGTGGTTGTTTCCTGTCTTTGTGTATTATGCACCAGTTAGGACTGTTTCGGTTTTCACGTTTATTATTTTGTATTCTGTTCATGTTTATTTCTCTTAATTAAAAAACATGAACTATAACCATGCTGCGTTTTGGTCCGCCTCTCCTTCCCAGGAAGAAAACCGTGACAGAACCACCCACCACAAAAGAACCAACCGGCGTGGTGACAGGCAGCGGAAGCAGGAGCAGCGCAAGGAGGAATGGACATGGGATGATGTATTGGACGGCAAGGGTTACTACACATGGGAGGAGATCCTGCCGGGAAAGGACACTATATAGGGAATATGGCTCTGATCTAAAGTAGTACACTATATAGGGGATATGGCTCTGGTCTAAAGTAGTACACTATATAGGGGATATGGTGCCTTTTGGGAAGCACAATAGGAACATCAGCCACAGGGAGATTCTCAAGGATAGGACAGTGTGTCCAATCTGCTAATTGGGTGAAGGTTTGCCAGAGGTTTTAAACCAGCAAGTCATAGCATTGGAGGGATAGAGGGAGGGACAGAGGGATAGATAAGTAGAGGATAGAGGAATAGATGAGTAGAGGATAGGATAGAGGAATAGATGAGTAGAGGATAGGATAGAGGGATAGATAAGTAGAGGAGAGGATAGAGGAATAGATAAGTAGAGGATAGGATAGATGAGTAGAGGATAGGATAGAGGATAGGATAGATGAGTAGAGGATAGGATAGAGGAATAGATGAGTAGAGGATAGGATAGAGGCATAGATGAGTAGAGGATAGGATAGAGAGATAAATAGAGGGAGGGATAGAGGAATAGATGAGTAGAGGATAGGATAGATAACTAGAGGATAGGATAGAGGGGTAGATAAATAGAGGGTAGGATAGGGAGATAAGTAGAGGATAGGATAGAGGGATACATAAGTAGAGGATAGGATAGAGGGATAGATGAGTAGAGGATATGATAGAGGGATAGATAAGTAGATTATAGGATAGAGGGATAGATAAGTAGAGGATAGGATAGAGGGATTGATGAGTAGAGGGTAGGATAGAGGGATAGATACATAGGATAGGAAAGAGGGACAGATACATAGAGGATAGGATATAGAGATAAGTAGAGGATAGGATAGATGGATAGATAAGTAGAGGATAGGATAGATGGATAGATACATAGAGGATAGAATAGATGGAGAGATACATAGAGGATAGGATATAGAGAGAAGATATGATAGAGAGATAAATAGAGGATAATATAGAGGGATAGATACATAGAGGATAGGATAGAGGGATAGATAAATAGAGGATAGAATAGAGGGATAGATACATAGAGGATAGAATAGAGGGATAGATAAATAGAGGATAGGATAGAGGGATAGATACATAGAGGATAGGATATAGAGATAAGTAGAGGATAGGATAGATAAGTAGAGGATATTATAGATGGATAGATACATAGAGGATAGGATAGAGGGATTGATACATAGAGGATAGAATATAGAGATAAGTAGAGGATAGGATAGAGAGATAAAGAGGTTATAGAATAGAGGGATAGATAAAAACAATGGGTAGGACAGAGGGATAGATAAATAGAGGATAGGATAGAGGGATAGATACATAGAGGATAGGATAGAGGGAAAGATACATAGAGTGATAGATACATAGAGGATAGGATAGAGGGATAGATACATAGAGGATAGGATAGAGGGATAGATACATAAAGGATAGGATAGAGGGATAGATACATATAGGATAGAGGGATAGATACATAACAGTAAAGACAACAATGTTTAGGTCCTGTGAAATGCTTCTGTGGAAAATTCCTTGATAACTGGAGAAGGATGGATAGAGAGAGGAGAGGCTTGGAGGGAGGGAGCGAAGGAAAGAGAGACAGAAGGGAGACAAAAACTCACCGTGTTTGTGTGTTTGTGTGTTTGTGTGTTTGTGTGTTCGTCTTTGTGTGTGTGTGTGTTTGTGTGTGAGTGTGTGTCAATAGAATGCCAAACTTTAATTTCACCATTTTGTACACAGAAAATACCCACCAAAATGAATATTGTTATAATTGTTTTTACAAAAAAATGCATCAAATTCATTATATTAATTTTGGTATCAATGAAAAACTGAGAGGTTGGACAGGCACATTAGCATTAACACATCTGTTAAGACCATAACAGTTAGGCAGAAGGAATGTGTGTGCGCGTGTGTGTGTTTATAATGCAGCAGAAATGATCCAGGTGATTAGTTAGTGTTGTCATTAGAGTAATAGGATCCAGTTATACCTTGCATTAGGGAAATTATTCTGTACCAAGAGAACTCCACCAGTGATGTAGGGAGGCAGTAGAACAGTGAAACGTAGGCTTTTTCCCAAAAGGCCCTCTACTGCCTTTATAGACCCTATGGTGGACACATTACTGCCTTTATAGAGCCCTATGGTGGACACCCTACTGCCTTTATAGAGCCCTATGGTGGACACCCTACTGCCTTTATAGAGCCCTATGGTGGACACCTTACTGCCTTTATAGAGCCCTATGGTGGACACCCTACTGCCTTTATAGAGCCCTATGGTGGACACCCTACTGCCTTTATAGAGCCCTATGGTGGACACCCTACTGCCTTTATAGAGCCCTATGGTGGACACCCTACTGCCTTTATAGAGCCCTATGGTGGACACCCTACTGCCTTTATAGAGCCCCATGGTGGAAACCCAACTGCTTTTATTGAGCCCTATGGTGGACATCTTACTGACTTTATAGAGCCCTATGGTGGACACCCTACTGCCTTTATAGAGCCCTATGGTGGACACCGTACTGCCTTTATAGAGCCTTATGGTGGACACCTAACTGCATTTATAGAGCCCTATGGTGGACACCCTACTGCCTTTATAGAGCCCCATGGTGGACACCCAACTGCCTTTATTGAGCCCTATGGTGGACACCCTACTGCCTTTATAGAGCCCTATGGTGGACACCCTACCGCCTTTATAGAGCCTTATGGTGGACACCCAACTGCCTTTATAGAGCCCTATGGTGGACACCCTACTGCCTTTATAGAGCCCCATGGTGGACACCCAACTGCTTTTATTGAGCCCTATGGTGGACATCTTACTGACTTTATAGAGTCCTATGGTGGACACCCTACTGCCTTTATAGAGCCCCATGGTGGACACCCTACCGCCTTTATAGAGCCTTATGGTGGACACCCAACTGCCTTTATAGAGCCCTATGGTGGACACCCTACCGCCTTTATAGAGCCTTATGGTGGACACCCAACTGCCTTTATAGAGCCCTATGGTGGACACCCTACTGCCTTTATAGAGCCCCATGGTGGACACCCAACTGCTTTTATTGAGCCCTATGGTGGACATCTTACTGACTTTATAGAGTCCTATGGTGGACACCCTACTGCCTTTATAGAGCCCCATGGTGGACACCCAACTGCTTTTATTGAGCCCTATGGTGGACACCGAACTGCCTTTATAGAGCCCTATGGTGGACACCCTACTGCCTTTATAGAGCCCCATGGTGGACACCCAACTGCCTTTATTGAGCCCTATGGTGGACACCCTACTGCCTTTATAGAGCCCTATGGTGGACACCTTACTGCCTTTATAGAGCCCTATGGTGGACACCCAACTGCCTTTATAGAACCCTATGGTGGACACCCTACTGCCTTAATAGAGCCCTATGGTGGACATCTTACTGACTTTATAGAACCCTATTGTGGACACCTTACTGCCTTTATAGAGCCCTATGGTGAAAACTCTACTGCCTTTATAGAACCCTATGGTGGACACCCTACTGCCCTTTATAGAGCCCTATGGTGGACACCTTACTGCCTTTATAGAGCCCTATGGTGGACACCTTACTGCCTTTATAGAGCCCTATGGTGGACACCCTACTGCCTTTATAGAGCCCTATGGTGGACACCCTACTGCCTTTATAGAGCCCTATGGTGGACACCCTACTGCCTTTATAGAGCCCTATGGTGGACACCCTACTGCCTTTATAGAGCCCCATGGTGGAAACCCAACTGCTTTTATTGAGCCCTATGGTGGACATCTTACTGACTTTATAGAGCCCTATGGTGGACACCCTACTGCCTTTATAGAGCCCTCTGGTGGACACCGTACTGCCTTTATAGAGCCTTATGGTGGACACCTAACTGCATTTATAGAGCCCTATGGTGGACACCCTACTGCCTTTATAGAGCCCCATGGTGGACACCCAACTGCCTTTATTGAGCCCTATGGTGGACACCCTACTGCCTTTATAGAGCCCTATGGTGGACACCCTACCGCCTTTATAGAGCCTTATGGTGGACACCCAACTGCCTTTATAGAGCCCTATGGTGGACACCCTACTGCCTTTATAGAGCCCCATGGTGGACACCCAACTGCTTTTATTGAGCCCTATGGTGGACATCTTACTGACTTTATAGAGTCCTATGGTGGACACCCTACTGCCTTTATAGAGCCCCATGGTGGACACCCTACCGCCTTTATAGAGCCTTATGGTGGACACCCAACTGCCTTTATAGAGCCCTATGGTGGACACCCTACCGCCTTTATAGAGCCTTATGGTGGACACCCAACTGCCTTTATAGAGCCCTATGGTGGACACCCTACTGCCTTTATAGAGCCCCATGGTGGACACCCAACTGCTTTTATTGAGCCCTATGGTGGACATCTTACTGACTTTATAGAGTCCTATGGTGGACACCCTACTGCCTTTATAGAGCCCCATGGTGGACACCCAACTGCTTTTATTGAGCCCTATGGTGGACACCGAACTGCCTTTATAGAGCCCTATGGTGGACACCCTACTGCCTTTATAGAGCCCCATGGTGGACACCCAACTGCCTTTATTGAGCCCTATGGTGGACACCCTACTGCCTTTATAGAGCCCTATGGTGGACACCTTACTGCCTTTATAGAGCCCTATGGTGGACACCCAACTGCCTTTATAGAACCCTATGGTGGACACCCTACTGCCTTAATAGAGCCCTATGGTGGACATCTTACTGACTTTATAGAACCCTATTGTGGACACCTTACTGCCTTTATAGAGCCCTATGGTGAAAACTCTACTGCCTTTATAGAACCCTATGGTGGACACCCTACTGCCCTTTATAGAGCCCTATGGTGGACACCTTACTGCCTTTATAGAGCCCTATGGTGGACACCTTACTGCCTTTAAAGAGCCCTATGGTGGACACCCTACTGCCTTTATAGAGCCCTATGATGGACACCCTACTGCCTTTATAGAGCCCTATGGTGGACACCTTACTGCCTTTATAGAGCCCTATGGTGGAAACTCTACTGCCTTTATAGAACCCTATGGTGGACACCCTACTGCCTTTATAGAGCCCTATGGTGGACACCTTACTGCCTTTATAGAGCCCTATGGTGGAAACCTTACTGCCTTTATAGAGCCCTATGGTGGACACCCTACTGCCTTTATAGAGCCCTATGGTGGACACCCTACTGCCTTTATAGAGCCCTATGGTGGACACCTTACTGCCTTTATAGAGCCCTATGGTGGACACCTTACTGCCTTTAAAGAGCCCTATGGTGGACACCCTACTGCCTTTATAGAGCCCTATGGTGGACACCCTACTGCCTTTATAGAGCCCTATGGTGGACACCTTACTGCCTTTATAGAGCCCTATGGTGGAAACTCTACTGCCTTTATAGAACCCTATGGTGGACACCCTACTGCCCTTATAGAGCCCTATGGTGGACACCTTACTGCCTTTATAGAGCCCTATGGTGGACACCTTACTGCCTTTATAGAGCCCTATGGTGGCCACCCTACTGCCTTTATAGAGCCCTATGGTGGACACCCTACTGCCTTTATAGAGCCCTATGGTGGACACCCTACTGCCTTTATAGAGCCCTATGGTGGACACCTTACTGCCGTTATAGAGCCCTATGGTGGACACCTTACTGCCTTTATAGAGCCCTATGGTGGACACCTTACTGCCTTTATAGAGCCCTATGGTGGACACCTTACTTCCTTTATAGAGCCCCATGGTGGACACCCTATTGGCTGTATAGAGCCCTATGGTGGACAACCTACTGCCTTTATAGAGCCCCATGGTGGACACCCTACTTCCTTTATAGAGCCCTATGGTGGAAAACTTACTGCCTTTATAGAGCCCTATGGTGGACACCTTACTTCCTTTATAGAGCCCTATGGTGGACACCTTACTTCCTTTATAGAGCCCTATGGTGGACACCTTACTGCCTTTATAGAGCCCTATGGTGGACACCTTACTGCCTTTATAGAACCCTATGGTGGACACCTTACTTCCTTTATAGAGCCCTATGGTGGACACCTTACTGCCGTTATAGAGCCCTATGGTGGACACCTTACTGCCTTTATAGAGCCCTATGGTGGACACCCTACTGCCTTTATAGAGCCCCATGGTGGACACCCTACTGCCTTTATAGAGCCCTATGGTGGACACCTTACTGCCTTTATAGAGCCCTATGGTGGACACCCTACTGCCTTTATAGAGCCCTATGGTGGACACCCTACTGCCTTTATAGAGCCCTATGGTGGAGATCTTACTGACTTTATAGAGCCCTATGGTGGACACCTTACTGCCTTTATAGAGCCCTATGGTGGAAACTCTACTGCCTTTATAGAACCCTATGGTGGACACCCTACTGCCTTTATAGAGCCCTATGGTGGACACCTTACTGCCTTTATAGAGCCCTATGGTGGAAACCTTACTGCCTTTATAGAGCCCTATGGTGGACACCCTACTGCCTTTATAGAGCCCTATGGTGGACACCCTACTGCCTTTATAGAGCCCTATGGTGGACACCTTACTGCCTTTATAGAGCCCTATGGTGGACACCTTACTGCCTTTAAAGAGCCCTATGGTGGACACCCTACTGCCTTTATAGAGCCCTATGGTGGACACCCTACTGCCTTTATAGAGCCCTATGGTGGACACCTTACTGCCTTTATAGAGCCCTATGGTGGAAACTCTACTGCCTTTATAGAACCCTATGGTGGACACCCTACTGCCCTTATAGAGCCCTATGGTGGACACCTTACTGCCTTTATAGAGCCCTATGGTGGACACCTTACTGCCTTTATAGAGCCCTATGGTGGCCACCCTACTGCCTTTATAGAGCCCTATGGTGGACACCCTACCGCCTTTATAGAGCCCTATGGTGGACACCCTACTGCCTTTATAGAGCCCTATGGTGGACACCTTACTGCCGTTATAGAGCCCTATGGTGGACACCTTACTGCCTTTATAGAGCCCTATGGTGGACACCTTACTGCCGTTATAGAGCCCTATGGTGGACACCTTACTGCCTTTATAGAGCCCTATGGTGAAAACTCTACTGCCTTTATAGAACCCTATGGTGGACACCCTACTGCCCTTTATAGAGCCCTATGGTGGACACCTTACTGCCTTTATAGAGCCCTATGGTGGACACCTTACTGCCTTTAAAGAGCCCTATGGTGGACACCCTACTGCCTTTATAGAGCCCTATGATGGACACCCTACTGCCTTTATAGAGCCCTATGGTGGACACCTTACTGCCTTTATAGAGCCCTATGGTGGAAACTCTACTGCCTTTATAGAACCCTATGGTGGACACCCTACTGCCTTTATAGAGCCCTATGGTGGACACCTTACTGCCTTTATAGAGCCCTATGGTGGAAACCTTACTGCCTTTATAGAGCCCTATGGTGGACACCCTACTGCCTTTATAGAGCCCTATGGTGGACACCCTACTGCCTTTATAGAGCCCTATGGTGGACACCTTACTATCTTTATAGAGCCCTATGGTGGACACCTTACTGCCTTTAAAGAGCCCTATGGTGGACACCCTACTGCCTTTATAGAACCCTATGGTGGACACCCTACTGCCTTTATAGAGCCCTATGGTGGACACCTTACTGCCTTTATAGAGCCCTATGGTGGACACCTTACTGCCTTTATAGAGCCCTATGGTGGCCACCCTACTGCCTTTATAGAGCCCTATGGTGGACACCCTACCGCCTTTATAGAGCCCTATGGTGGACACCCTACTGCCTTTATAGAGCCCTATGGTGGACACCTTACTGCCGTTATAGAGCCCTATGGTGGACACCTTACTGCCTTTATAGAGCCCTATGGTGGACACCTTACTGCCTTTATAGAGCCCTATGGTGGACACCTTACTTCCTTTATAGAGCCCCATGGTGGACACCCTATTGGCTGTATAGAGCCCTATGGTGGACAACCTACTGCCTTTATAGAGCCCCATGGTGGACACCCTACTTCCTTTATAGAGCCCTATGGTGGAAAACTTACTGCCTTTATAGAGCCCTATGGTGGACACCTTACTTCCTTTATAGAGCCCTATGGTGGACACCTTACTTCCTTTATAGAGCCCTATGGTGGACACCTTACTGCCTTTATAGAGCCCTATGGTGGACACCTTACTGCCTTTATAGAACCCTATGGTGGACACCTTACTTCCTTTATAGAGCCCTATGGTGGACACCTTACTGCCGTTATAGAGCCCTATGGTGGACACCTTACTGCCTTTATAGAGCCCTATGGTGGACACCCTACTGCCTTTATAGAGCCCCATGGTGGACACCCTACTGCCTTTATAGAGCCCTATGGTGGACACCTTACTGCCTTTATAGAGCCCTATGGTGGACACCCTACTGCCTTTATAGAGCCCTATGGTGGACACCCTACTGCCTTTATAGAGCCCTATGGTGGACATCTTACTGACTTTATAGAGCCCTATGGTGGACACCTTACTGCCTTTATAGAGCCCTATGGTGGAAACTCTACTGCCTTTATAGAACCCTATGGTGGACACCCTACTGCCTTTATAGAGCCCTATGGTGGACACCTTACTGCCTTTATAGAGCCCTATGGTGGAAACCTTACTGCCTTTATAGAGCCCTATGGTGGACACCCTACTGCCTTTATAGAGCCCTATGGTGGACACCCTACTGCCTTTATAGAGCCCTATGGTGGACACCTTACTGCCTTTATAGAGCCCTATGGTGGACACCTTACTGCCTTTAAAGAGCCCTATGGTGGACACCCTACTGCCTTTATAGAGCCCTATGGTGGACACCCTACTGCCTTTATAGAGCCCTATGGTGGACACCTTACTGCCTTTATAGAGCCCTATGGTGGAAACTCTACTGCCTTTATAGAACCCTATGGTGGACACCCTACTGCCTTTATAGAGCCCTATGGTGGACACCTTACTGCCTTTATAGAGCCCTATGGTGGACACCTTACTGCCTTTATAGAGCCCTATGGTGGCCACCCTACTGCCTTTATAGAGCCCTATGGTGGACACCCTACCGCCTTTATAGAGCCCTATGGTGGACACCCTACTGCCTTTATAGAGCCCTATGGTGGACACCTTACTGCCGTTATAGAGCCCTATGGTGGACACCTTACTGCCTTTATAGAGCCCTATGGTGGACACCTTACTGCCTTTATAGAGCCCTATGGTGGACACCTTACTTCCTTTATAGAGCCCCATGGTGGACACCCTATTGGCTGTATAGAGCCCTATGGTGGACAACCTACTGCCTTTATAGAGCCCCATGGTGGACACCCTACTTCCTTTATAGAGCCCTATGGTGGAAAACTTACTGCCTTTATAGAGCCCTATGGTGGACACCTTACTTCCTTTATAGAGCCCTATGGTGGACACCTTACTTCCTTTATAGAGCCCTATGGTGGACACCTTACTGCCTTTATAGAGCCCTATGGTGGACACCTTACTGCCTTTATAGAACCCTATGGTGGACACCTTACTTCCTTTATAGAGCCCTATGGTGGACACCTTACTGCCGTTATAGAGCCCTATGGTGGACACCTTACTGCCTTTATAGAGCCCTATGGTGGACACCCTACTGCCTTTATAGAGCCCCATGGTGGACACCCTACTGCCTTTATAGAGCCCTATGGTGGACACCTTACTGCCTTTATAGAGCCCTATGGTGGACACCCTACTGCCTTTATAGAGCCCTATGGTGGACACCCTACTGCCTTTATAGAGCCCTATGGTGGACATCTTACTGACTTTATAGAGCCCTATGGTGGACACCCTACTGCCTTTATAGAGCCCTCTGGTGGACACCCAACTGCCTTTACAGAGCCCTATGGTGGACACCTTACTTCCTTTATAGAGCCCTATCGTGGAGACCCTACTGCCTTTATAGAGCCCTATGATGGACACCTTACTTCCTTTATAGAACCCTATTGTGGACACCCTACTGCCTTTATAAAGCCCTATGGTGGACACCTTACTGCATTTATAGAGCCTTATGGTGGACACTCTACTGCCTTTATAGAATCCTATGGTGGACACCCTATGGCCTTTATAGAGCCCTATGGCGGACACCTTACTGCCTTTATAGAGCCCTATGGTGAACACCTTACTGCCTTTATAGAGCCCTATGGTGGACACCCTACTGCCTTTATAGAGCCCTATGGTGGACACCCTACTGCCTTTATCGAGCCCTATGGTGGACACCCTACTGCCTTTATAGAGCCCTATGGTGGACATCTTACTGACTTTATAGAGCCCTATGGTGGACACCCTACTGCCTTTATAGAGCCCTCTGGTGGACACCCAACTGCCTTTACAGAGCCCTATGGTGGACACCTTACTTCCTTTATAGAGCCCTATCGTGGAGACCCTACTGCCTTTATAGAGCCCTATGATGGACACCTTACTTCCTTTATAGAACCCTATTGTGGACACCCTACTGCCTTTATATAGCCCTATGGTGGACACCTTACTGCCTTTATAGAGCCTTATGGTGGACACTCTACTGCCTTTATAGAATCCTATGGTGGACACCCTACTGCCTTTATAGAGCCCTATGGCGGACACCTTACTGCCTTTATAGAGCCCTATGGTGGACACCTTACTGCCTTTATAGAGCCCTATGGTGGACACCCTACGGCCTTTATAGAGCCCTATGGTGGACACCCTACTGCCTTTATAGAGCCCTATGGTGGACACCTTACTTCCTTTATAGAGCCCTATCGTGGAGACCCTACTGCCTTTATAGAGCCCAATGATGGACACCTTATTTCCTTTATAGAACCCTATTGTGGACACCCTACTGCCTTTATAGAGCCCTATTGTGGACACCTTACTGCCTTTATAGAGCCCTATGGTGTAATCTCTACTGCCTTTATAGAACCCTATGGTGGACACCCTACTGCCCTTTATAGAGCCCCATTGTGGACACCTTACTGCCTTTATAGAACCCTATGGTGGACACCCTACTGCCCTTTATAGAGCCCTATTGTGGACACCTTACTGCCTTTATAGAGCCCTATGGTGGACACCCTACTGCCTTTATAGAACCCTATGGTGGACACCCTACTGCCTTTATTGAGCCCTATGGTGGACAACTTACTGCCTTTATAGAGCCCTATGGTGGACTCCTTACTGCCTTTATAGAGCCCTATGGTGGACACCCTACTGCCTTTATAGAGCCCTATGGTGGACACCCTACTGCCTTTATAGAGCCCTATGGTGGACACCCTACTGCCTTTATAGAGCCCTATGGTGGACACCTTACTGCCGTTATAGAGCCCTATGGTGGACACCTTACTGCCTTTATAGAGCCCTATGGTGGACACCTTACTGCCTTTATAGAGCCCTATGGTGGACACCTTACTTCCTTTATAGAGCCCCATGGTGTACACCCTACTGCCTTTATAGAGCCCCATGTTGGACACCCTACTTCCTTTATAGAGCCCCATTGTGGACACCCTACTGCCTGTATAGAGCCCTATCGTTGACAACCTACTGCCTTTATAGAGCCCCATGGTGGACACCCTACTTCCTTTATAGAGCCCTATGGTGGAAACCTTACTGCCTTTATAGAGCCCTATGGTGGACACCCTACTGCCTTTATAGAGCCCTATGGTGGACACCCTACTGCCTTTATAGAGCCCTATGGTGGACACCCTACTGCCTTTATAGAGCCCTATGGTGGACACCCTACTGCCTTTATAGAGCCCCATGGTGGACACCCAACTGCTTTTATTGAGCCCTATGGTGGACATCTTACTGACTTTATAGAGACCTATGGTGGACACCCTACTGCTGCTTTTATTGAGCCCTATGGTGGACATCCCATGGTGGACACCCTACTGCCTTTATTGACTGCCTTTATAGAGCCTATGGTGGGACATCTTACTGACTTTATAGAGCCCTATGGTGGACACCCTACTGCCTTTATAGAGCCCTATGGTGGACACCTACTGCCTTTATAGCCCTATGGTGGACACCTTACTGCCTTTATAGAGCCCTATGGTGGAAACTCTACTCCCTTTATAGAGCCCTATGGTGGACACCCTAGCCTTTATAGAGCCCTATGGTGGAGCCCCATGGTGGACACCCAACTGCCTTTATTGAGAGCCCTATGGTGGACACCCTACTGCCTTTATAGAGCTCCATGGTGGACACCCAACTGCCTTTATCGAGCCCTATGGTGGACACCCTACTGCCTTTATAGAGCCCTATGGTGGACACCTTACTGCCTTTATAGAGCCCTATGGTGGACACCCTACTGCCTTTATAGAACCCTATGGTGGACACCCTACTGCCTTAATAGAGCCCTATGGTGGACATCTTACTGACTTTATAGAACCCTATTGTGGACACCTTACTGCCTTTAAAGAACCCTATGGTGGACACCCTACTGCCTTTATAGAGCCCTATGGTGGACACCTTACTGCCTTTATAGAGCCCTATGGTGGACACCTTACTGCCTTTAAAGAGCCCTATGGTGGACACCCTACTGCCTTTATAGAGCCCTATGGTGGACACCCTACTGCCTTTATAGAGCCCTATGGTGGACACCCTACTGCCTTTATAGAGCCCTATGATGGACACCTTACTTCCTTTATAGAACCCTATTGTGGACACCCTACTGCCTTTATAGAGCCCTATGGTGGACACCTTACTGCCTTTATAGAGCCCTATGGTGGACACCTTACTGCCTTTATAGAGCCCTATGGTGGACACCTTACTGCCTTTAAAGAGCCCTATGGTGGACACCCTACTGCCTTTATAGAGCCCTATGGTGGACACCCTACTGCCTTTATAGAGCCCTATGGTGGACACCCTACTGCCTTTATAGAGCCCTATGATGGACACCTTACTTCCTTTATAGAACCCTATTGTGGACACCCTACTGCCTTTATAGAGCCCTATGGTGGACACCTTACTGCCTTTATAGAGCCCTATGGTGGAAACTCTACTCCCTTTATAGAACCCTATGGTGGACACCCTACTGCCTTTATAGAGCCCTATGGTGGACAACTTACTGCCCTTTATAGAGCGCTATGGTGGACACCTTACTGCCTTTATAGAGCCCTATGGTGGACACCCTACTGCCTTTATAGAGCCCTATGGTGGACACCCTACTGCCTTTATAGAGCCCTATGGTGGACACCTTACAGCCTTTATAGAGCCCTATGGTGGACACCCTACTGCCTTTATATAGCCCTATGGTGGACACCCTACTGCCTTTATAGAGCCCTATGGTGGACACCTTACTGCCTTTATAGAGCCCTATGGTGGACACCTTACTGCTTTTATAGAGCCCTATGGTGGAAACCCTAGTGCCTTTATAGAGCCCTATGGTGGACACCCTACTGCCTTCATAGAGCCCTATGGTGGACACCCTACTGCCTTTATAGAGCCCTATGGTGGACACCTTACCGCCGTTATAGAGCCCTATGGTGGACACCTTACTGCCTTTATAGAGCCCTATGGTGGACACCTTACTGCCTTTATAGAGCCCTATGGTGGACACCTTACTTCCTTTATAGAGCCCCATGGTGTACACCCTACTGCCTTTATAGAGCCCCATGGTGGACACCCTACTTCCTTTATAGAGCCCCATGGTGGACACCCTACTGCCTGTATAGAGCCCTATGGTGGACAACCTACTGCCTTTATAGAGCCCCATGGTGGACACCCTACTTCCTTTATAGAGCCCTATGGTGGAAACCTTACTGCCTTTATAGAGCCCTATGGTGGACACCTTACTGCCTTTATAGAGCCCTATGGTGGACACCTTACTTCCTTTATAGAGCCCTATGGTGGACACCCTACTGCCTTTATAGAGCCCTATGATGGACACCTTACTTCCTTTATAGAACCCTATTGTGGACACCCTACTGCCTTTATAGAGCCCTATGGTGGACACCTTACTGCCTTTATAGAGCCCTATGGTGGAAGACTCTACTCCCTATGATGGACACCTTACTTCCTTTATAGAACCCTATGGACACCCTACTGGACTATGGTGGACACCTACTGCCTTTATAGAGCCCTATGGTGGAAACTCTACTCCCTTTATAGAACCCTATGGTGGACACCCTACTGCCTTTATAGAGCCCTATGGTGGACAACTTACTGCCCTTTATAGAGCGCTATGGTGGACACCTTACTGCCTTTATAGAGCCCTATGGTGGACACCCTACTGCCTTTATAGAGCCCTATGGTGGACACCCTACTGCCTTTATAGAGCCCTATGGTGGACACCTTACAGCCTTTATAGAGCCCTATGGTGGACACCCTACTGCCTTTATATAGCCCTATGGTGGACACCCTACTGCCTTTATAGAGCCCTATGATGGACACCTTACTTCCTTTATAGAACCCTATTGTGGATACCCTACTGCCTTTATAGAGCCCTATGGTGGACACCTTACTGCCTTTATAGAGCCCTATGGTGGAAACTCTACTGCCTTTATAGAACCCTATGGTGGACACCCTACTGCCTTTATAGAGCCCTATGGTGGACACCTTACTGCCTTTATAGAGCCCTATGGTGGACACCTTACTGCTTTTATAGAGCCCTATGGTGGAAACCCTAGTGCCTTTATAGAGCCCTATGGTGGACACCTTACTGCCTTTATAGAGCCCTATGGTGGACACCTTTATAGAGCCCTATGGTGGACACCTTACTGCCTTTATAGAGCCCTATGGTGGACACCTTACTTCCTTTATAGAGCCCTATGGTGGACACCTTACTGCCGTTATAGAGCCCTATGGTGGACACCTTACTGCCTTTATAGAGCCCTATGGTGGACACCCTACTGCCTTTATAGAGCCCCATGGTGGACACCCAACTGCCTTTATTGAGCCCTATGACACCCTTACTTCCTTTATAGAGCCCCATGGTGTACACCCTACTGCCTTTATAGAGCCCCATGGTGGACACCCTACTTCCTTTATAGAGCCCCATGGTGGACACCCTACTGCCTGTATAGAGCCCTATGGTGGACAACCTACTGCCTTTATAGAGCCCCATGGTGGACACCCTACTTCCTTTATAGAGCCCTATGGTGGAAACCTTACTGCCTTTATAGAGCCCTATGGTGGACACCTTACTGCCTTTATAGCCCTATGGTGGACACCTTACTTCCTTTATAGAGCCCTATGGTGGGAGCCCTATGGTGGACACCTTACTGCCTTTATAGAGCCCTATGGTGGACACCCTACTGCCTTTATAGAGCCCCATGGTGGACACCCAACTGCCTTTATTGAGCCCTATGGTGGACACCCTACTGCCTTTATAGAGCCCTATGGTGGACACCTTACTGCCTTTATAGAGCCCTATGGTGGACACCCTACTGCCTTTATAGAGCCCTATGGTGGACACCCTACTGCCTTTATAGAGCCCTATGGTGGACATCTTACTGACTTTATAGAGCCCTATGGTGGACACCCTACTGCCTTTATAGAGCCCTCTGGTGGATACCTTACTGCCTTTATAGAGCCCTATGGTGGACACCCTACTGCCTTTATAGAGCCCTATGGTGGACACCCTACTGCCTTTATAGAGCCCTATGGTGGACACCCTACTGCCTTTATAGAGCCCTATGGTGGACACCCTACTGCCTTTATAGAGCCCCATGGTGGACACCCAACTGCTTTTATTGAGCCCTATGGTGGACATCTTACTGACTTTATAGAGACCTATGGTGGACACCCTACTGCCTTTATAGAGCCCCATGGTGGACACCCAACTGCTTTTATTGAGCCCTATGGTGGACATCTTACTGACTTTATAGAGCCCTATAGTGGACACCCTACTGCCTTTATAGAGCCCTATGGTGGACACCGTACTGCCTTTATAGAGCCTTATGGTGGACACCTAACTGCCTTTATAGAGCCCTATGGTGGACACCCTACTGCCTTTATAGAGCTCCATGGTGGACACCCAACTGCCTTTATTGAGCCCTATGGTGGACACCCTACTGCCTTTATAGAGCCCTATGGTGGACACCTTACTGCTTTTATAGAGCCCTATGGTGGACACCCTACTGCCTTTATAGAACCCTATGGTGGACACCCTACTGCCTTAATAGAGCCCTATGGTGGACATCTTACTGACTTTATAGAACCCTATTGTGGACACCTTACTGCCTTTAAAGAACCCTATGGTGGACACCCTACTGCCTTTATAGAGCCCTATGGTGGACACCTTACTGCCTTTATAGAGCCCTATGGTGGACACCTTACTGCCTTTAAAGAGCCCTATGGTGGACACCCTACTGCCTTTATAGAGCCCTATGGTGGACACCCTACTGCCTTTATAGAGCCCTATGGTGGACACCCTACTGCCTTTATAGAGCCCTATGATGGACACCTTACTTCCTTTATAGAACCCTATTGTGGACACCCTACTGCCTTTATAGAGCCCTATGGTGGACACCTTACTGCCTTTATAGAGCCCTATGGTGGAAACTCTACTCCCTTTATAGAACCCTATGGTGGACACCCTACTGCCTTTATAGAGCCCTATGGTGGACAACTTACTGCCCTTTATAGAGCGCTATGGTGGACACCTTACTGCCTTTATAGAGCCCTATGGTGGACACCCTACTGCCTTTATAGAGCCCTATGGTGGACACCCTACTGCCTTTATAGAGCCCTATGGTGGACACCTTACAGCCTTTATAGAGCCCTATGGTGGACACCCTACTGCCTTTATATAGCCCTATGGTGGACACCCTACTGCCTTTATAGAGCCCTATGGTGGACACCTTACTGCCTTTATAGAGCCCTATGGTGGACACCTTACTGCTTTTATAGAGCCCTATGGTGGAAACCCTAGTGCCTTTATAGAGCCCTATGGTGGACACCCTACTGCCTTCATAGAGCCCTATGGTGGACACCCTACTGCCTTTATAGAGCCCTATGGTGGACACCTTACCGCCGTTATAGAGCCCTATGGTGGACACCTTACTGCCTTTATAGAGCCCTATGGTGGACACCTTACTGCCTTTATAGAGCCCTATGGTGGACACCTTACTTCCTTTATAGAGCCCCATGGTGTACACCCTACTGCCTTTATAGAGCCCCATGGTGGACACCCTACTTCCTTTATAGAGCCCCATGGTGGACACCCTACTGCCTGTATAGAGCCCTATGGTGGACAACCTACTGCCTTTATAGAGCCCCATGGTGGACACCCTACTTCCTTTATAGAGCCCTATGGTGGAAACCTTACTGCCTTTATAGAGCCCTATGGTGGACACCTTACTGCATTTATAGAGCCCTATGGTGGACACCTTACTTCCTTTATAGAGCCCTATGGTGGACACCCTACTGCCTTTATAGAGCCCTATGATGGACACCTTACTTCCTTTATAGAACCCTATTGTGGACACCCTACTGCCTTTATAGAGCCCTATGGTGGACACCTTACTGCCTTTATAGAGCCCTATGGTGGAAACTCTACTCCCTTTATAGAACCCTATGGTGGACACCCTACTGCCTTTATAGAGCCCTATGGTGGACAACTTACTGCCCTTTATAGAGCGCTATGGTGGACACCTTACTGCCTTTATAGAGCCCTATGGTGGACACCCTACTGCCTTTATAGAGCCCTATGGTGGACACCCTACTGCCTTTATAGAGCCCTATGGTGGACACCTTACAGCCTTTATAGAGCCCTATGGTGGACACCCTACTGCCTTTATATAGCCCTATGGTGGACACCCTACTGCCTTTATAGAGCCCTATGATGGACACCTTACTTCCTTTATAGAACCCTATTGTGGATACCCTACTGCCTTTATAGAGCCCTATGGTGGACACCTTACTGCCTTTATAGAGCCCTATGGTGGAAACTCTACTGCCTTTATAGAACCCTATGGTGGACACCCTACTGCCTTTATAGAGCCCTATGGTGGACACCTTACTGCCTTTATAGAGCCCTATGGTGGACACCTTACTGCTTTTATAGAGCCCTATGGTGGAAACCCTAGTGCCTTTATAGAGCCCTATGGTGGACACCTTACTGCCTTTATAGAGCCCTATGGTGGACACCTTACTTCCTTTATAGAGCCCCATGGTGTACACCCTACTGCCTTTATAGAGCCCCATGGTGGACACCCTACTTCCTTTATAGAGCCCCATGGTGGACACCCTACTGCCTGTATAGAGCCCTATGGTGGACAACCTACTGCCTTTATAGAGCCCCATGGTGGACACCCTACTTCCTTTATAGAGCCCTATGGTGGAAACCTTACTGCCTTTATAGAGCCCTATGGTGGACACCTTACTGCCTTTATAGAGCCCTATGGTGGACACCTTACTTCCTTTATAGAGCCCTATGGTGGACACCTTACTGCCGTTATAGAGCCCTATGGTGGACACCTTACTGCCTTTATAGAGCCCTATGGTGGACACCCTACTGCCTTTATAGAGCCCCATGGTGGACACCCAACTGCCTTTATTGAGCCCTATGGTGGACACCCTACTGCCTTTATAGAGCCCTATGGTGGACACCTTACTGCCTTTATAGAGCCCTATGGTGGACACCCTACTGCCTTTATAGAGCCCTATGGTGGACACCCTACTGCCTTTATAGAGCCCTATGGTGGACATCTTACTGACTTTATAGAGCCCTATGGTGGACACCCTACTGCCTTTATAGAGCCCTCTGGTGGACACCCAACTGCCTTTACAGAGCCCTATGGTGGACACCGTACTTCCTTTATAGAGCCCTATCGTGGAGACCCTACTGCCTTATAGAGCCCTATGATGGACACCTTATTTCCTTTATAGAACCCTATGGTGGACACCCTACTGCCCTTTATAGAGCCCCATTGTGGACACCTTACTGCCTTTATAGAACCCTATGGTGGACACCCTACTGCCCTTTATAGAGCCCTATTGTGGACACCTTACTGCCTTTATAGAGCCCTACGGTGGACACCCTACTGCCTTTATAGAGCCCTATGGTGGACACCCTACTGCCTTTATAGAGCCCTATGGTGGACACCCTACTGCCTTTATAGAGCCCTATGATGAACACCTTACTTCCTTTATAGGACCCTATGGTGGACACCCTACTGCCTTTATAGAGCCCTATGGTGGATACCTTACTGCCTTTATAGAGCCCTATGGTGGAAACTCTACTGCCTTTATAGAACCCTATGCTGGACACCCTACTGCCTATATAGAGCGCCATGGTGGACACCCAACTGCCTTTATAGAGCCCTATGGTGGACACCCTACCGCCTTTATAGAGCCTTATGGTGGACACCCAACTGCCTTTATAGAGCCCTATGGTGGACACCCTACTGCCTTTATAGAGCCCCATGGTGGACACCCAACTGCTTTTATTGAGCCCTATGGTGGACATCTTACTGACTTTATTGAGTCCTATGGTGGACACCCTACTGCCTTTATAGAGCCCCATGGTGGACACCCAACTGCTTTTATTGAGCCCTATGGTGGACATCTTACTGACTTTATAGAGCCCTATGGTGGACACCCTACTGCCTTTATAGAGCCCTATGGTGGACACCGTACTGCCTTTATAGAGCCTTATGGTGGACACCTAACTGCCTTTATAGAGCCCTATGGTGGACACCCTACTGCCTTTATAGAGCCCCATGGTGGACACCCAACTGCTTTTATTGAGCCCTATGGTGGACATCTTACTGACTTTATAGAGCCCTATAGTGGACACCCTACTGCCTTTATAGAGCCCTATGGTGGACACCGTACTGCCTTTATAGAGCCTTATGGTGGACACCTAACTGCCTTTATAGAGCCCTATGGTGGACACCCTACTGCCTTTATAGAGCTCCATGGTGGACACCCAACTGCCTTTATTGAGCCCTATGGTGGACACCCTACTGCCTTTATAGAGCCCTATGGTGGACACCTTACTGCTTTTATAGAGCCCTATGGTGGACACCCTACTGCCTTTATAGAACCCTATGGTGGACACCCTACTGCCTTAATAGAGCCCTATGGTGGACATCTTACTGACTTTATAGAACCCTATTGTGGACACCTTACTGCCTTTAAAGAACCCTATGGTGGACACCCTACTGCCTTTATAGAGCCCTATGGTGGACACCTTACTGCCTTTATAGAGCCCTATGGTGGACACCTTACTGCCTTTAAAGAGCCCTATGGTGGACACCCTACTGCCTTTATAGAGCCCTATGGTGGACACCCTACTGCCTTTATAGAGCCCTATGGTGGACACCCTACTGCCTTTATAGAGCCCTATGATGGACACCTTACTTCCTTTATAGAACCCTATTGTGGACACCCTACTGCCTTTATAGAGCCCTATGGTGGACACCTTACTGCCTTTATAGAGCCCTATGGTGGAAACTCTACTCCCTTTATAGAACCCTATGGTGGACACCCTACTGCCTTTATAGAGCCCTATGGTGGACAACTTACTGCCCTTTATAGAGCGCTATGGTGGACACCTTACTGCCTTTATAGAGCCCTATGGTGGACACCCTACTGCCTTTATAGAGCCCTATGGTGGACACCCTACTGCCTTTATAGAGCCCTATGGTGGACACCTTACAGCCTTTATAGAGCCCTATGGTGGACACCCTACTGCCTTTATATAGCCCTATGGTGGACACCCTACTGCCTTTATAGAGCCCTATGGTGGACACCTTACTGCCTTTATAGAGCCCTATGGTGGACACCTTACTGCTTTTATAGAGCCCTATGGTGGAAACCCTAGTGCCTTTATAGAGCCCTATGGTGGACACCCTACTGCCTTCATAGAGCCCTATGGTGGACACCCTACTGCCTTTATAGAGCCCTATGGTGGACACCTTACCGCCGTTATAGAGCCCTATGGTGGACACCTTACTGCCTTTATAGAGCCCTATGGTGGACACCTTACTGCCTTTATAGAGCCCTATGGTGGACACCTTACTTCCTTTATAGAGCCCCATGGTGTACACCCTACTGCCTTTATAGAGCCCCATGGTGGACACCCTACTTCCTTTATAGAGCCCCATGGTGGACACCCTACTGCCTGTATAGAGCCCTATGGTGGACAACCTACTGCCTTTATAGAGCCCCATGGTGGACACCCTACTTCCTTTATAGAGCCCTATGGTGGAAACCTTACTGCCTTTATAGAGCCCTATGGTGGACACCTTACTGCATTTATAGAGCCCTATGGTGGACACCTTACTTCCTTTATAGAGCCCTATGGTGGACACCCTACTGCCTTTATAGAGCCCTATGATGGACACCTTACTTCCTTTATAGAACCCTATTGTGGACACCCTACTGCCTTTATAGAGCCCTATGGTGGACACCTTACTGCCTTTATAGAGCCCTATGGTGGAAACTCTACTCCCTTTATAGAACCCTATGGTGGACACCCTACTGCCTTTATAGAGCCCTATGGTGGACAACTTACTGCCCTTTATAGAGCGCTATGGTGGACACCTTACTGCCTTTATAGAGCCCTATGGTGGACACCCTACTGCCTTTATAGAGCCCTATGGTGGACACCCTACTGCCTTTATAGAGCCCTATGGTGGACACCTTACAGCCTTTATAGAGCCCTATGGTGGACACCCTACTGCCTTTATATAGCCCTATGGTGGACACCCTACTGCCTTTATAGAGCCCTATGATGGACACCTTACTTCCTTTATAGAACCCTATTGTGGATACCCTACTGCCTTTATAGAGCCCTATGGTGGACACCTTACTGCCTTTATAGAGCCCTATGGTGGAAACTCTACTGCCTTTATAGAACCCTATGGTGGACACCCTACTGCCTTTATAGAGCCCTATGGTGGACACCTTACTGCCTTTATAGAGCCCTATGGTGGACACCTTACTGCTTTTATAGAGCCCTATGGTGGAAACCCTAGTGCCTTTATAGAGCCCTATGGTGGACACCTTACTGCCTTTATAGAGCCCTATGGTGGACACCTTACTTCCTTTATAGAGCCCCATGGTGTACACCCTACTGCCTTTATAGAGCCCCATGGTGGACACCCTACTTCCTTTATAGAGCCCCATGGTGGACACCCTACTGCCTGTATAGAGCCCTATGGTGGACAACCTACTGCCTTTATAGAGCCCCATGGTGGACACCCTACTTCCTTTATAGAGCCCTATGGTGGAAACCTTACTGCCTTTATAGAGCCCTATGGTGGACACCTTACTGCCTTTATAGAGCCCTATGGTGGACACCTTACTTCCTTTATAGAGCCCTATGGTGGACACCTTACTGCCGTTATAGAGCCCTATGGTGGACACCTTACTGCCTTTATAGAGCCCTATGGTGGACACCCTACTGCCTTTATAGAGCCCCATGGTGGACACCCAACTGCCTTTATTGAGCCCGATGGTGGACACCCTACTGCCTTTATAGAGCCCTATGGTGGACACCTTACTGCCTTTATAGAGCCCTATGGTGGACACCCTACTGCCTTTATAGAGCCCTATGGTGGACACCCTACTGCCTTTATAGAGCCCTATGGTGGACATCTTACTGACTTTATAGAGCCCTATGGTGGACACCCTACTGCCTTTATAGAGCCCTCTGGTGGACACCCAACTGCCTTTACAGAGCCCTATGGTGGACACCGTACTTCCTTTATAGAGCCCTATCGTGGAGACCCTACTGCCTTATAGAGCCCTATGATGGACACCTTATTTCCTTTATAGAACCCTATGGTGGACACCCTACTGCCCTTTATAGAGCCCCATTGTGGACACCTTACTGCCTTTATAGAACCCTATGGTGGACACCCTACTGCCCTTTATAGAGCCCTATTGTGGACACCTTACTGCCTTTATAGAGCCCTACGGTGGACACCCTACTGCCTTTATAGAGCCCTATGGTGGACACCCTACTGCCTTTATAGAGCCCTATGGTGGACACCCTACTGCCTTTATAGAGCCCTATGATGAACACCTTACTTCCTTTATAGGACCCTATGGTGGACACCCTACTGCCTTTATAGAGCCCTATGGTGGATACCTTACTGCCTTTATAGAGCCCTATGGTGGAAACTCTACTGCCTTTATAGAACCCTATGCTGGACACCCTACTGCCTATATAGAGCGCCATGGTGGACACCCAACTGCCTTTATAGAGCCCTATGGTGGACACCCTACCGCCTTTATAGAGCCTTATGGTGGACACCCAACTGCCTTTATAGAGCCCTATGGTGGACACCCTACTGCCTTTATAGAGCCCCATGGTGGACACCCAACTGCTTTTATTGAGCCCTATGGTGGACATCTTACTGACTTTATTGAGTCCTATGGTGGACACCCTACTGCCTTTATAGAGCCCCATGGTGGACACCCAACTGCTTTTATTGAGCCCTATGGTGGACATCTTACTGACTTTATAGAGCCCTATGGTGGACACCCTACTGCCTTTATAGAGCCCTATGGTGGACACCGTACTGCCTTTATAGAGCCTTATGGTGGACACCTAACTGCCTTTATAGAGCCCTATGGTGGACACCCTACTGCCTTTATAGAGCCCCATGGTGGACACCCAACTGCCTTTATTGAGCCATATGGTGGACACCTTACTGCCTTTATAGAGCCCAATGGTGGACACCCTACTGCCTTTATAGAGCCCTATGGTGGACACCCTACTGCCTTTATAGAGCCCTATGGTGGACACCCTACTGCCTTTATAGAGCACTATGATGGACACCTTACTTCCTTTATAGAACCCTATTGTGGACACCCTACTGCCTTTATAGAGCCCTATGGTGGACACCTTACTGCCTTTATAGAGCCCTATGGTGGAAACTCTACTGCCTTTATAGAACCCTATGGTGGACACCCTACTGCCTTTATAGAGCCCTATGGTGGACACCTTACTGCCTTTATAGAGCGCTATGGTGGACACCTTACTGCCTTTATAGAGCCCTATGGTGGACACCCTACTGCCTTTATAGAGCCCTATGGTGGACACCTTACTGCCTTTATAGATCCCTATGGTGGACATCCTACTGCCTTTATAGAGCCCTATGGTGGACACCATACTGCCTTTATAGAGCCCTATGGTGGACACCCTACTGCCTTTATAGAGCCCTATGATGGACACCTTACTTCCTTTATAGAACACTATTGTGGACACCCTACTGCCTTTATAGAACCCTATTGTGGACACCCTACTGCCTTTATAGAGCCCTATGGTGGACACCTTACTGCCTTTATAGAGCCCTATGGTGGAAACTCTACTGCCTTTATAGAACCCTATGGTGGACACCCTACTGCCTTTATAGAGCCCAATGGTGGACACCCTACTGCCTTTATAGAGCCCTATGGTGGACACCCTACTGCCTTTATAGAGCCCTATGGTGGACACCCTACTGCCTTTATAGAGCACTATGATGGACACCTTACTTCCTTTATAGAACCCTATTGTGGACACCCTACTGCCTTTATAGAGCCCTATGGTGGACACCTTCCTGCCTTTATAGAGCCCTATGGTGGAAACTCTACTGCCTTTATAGAACCCTATGGTGGACACCCTACTGCCTTTATAGAGCCCTATGGTGGACACCTTACTGCCTTTATAGAGCGCTATGGTGGACACCTTACTGCCTTTATAGAGCCCTATGGTGGACACCCTACTGCCTTTATAGAGCCCTATGGTGGACACCTTACTGCCTTTATAGAGCCCTATGGTGGACATCCTACTGCCTTTATAGAGCCCTATGGTGGACACCCTACTGCCTTTATAGAGCCCTATGGTGGACACCCTACTGCCTTTATAGAGCCCTATGATGGACACCTTACTTCCTTTATAGAACCCTATTGTGGACACCCTACTGCCTTTATAGAGCCCTATGGTGGACACCTTACTGCCTTTATAGAGCCCTATGGTGGAAACTCTACTGCCTTCATAGAACCCTATGGTGGACACCCTACTGCCTTTATAGAGCCCTATTGTGGACACCCTACTGCCTTTATAGAGCCCTATGGTGGACACCTTACTGCCTTTATAGAGCCCTATGGTGGACACCCTACTGCCTTTATAGAGCCCTATGGTGGACACCCTACTGCCTTTATAGAGCCCTATGGTGGACACCTTACAGCCTTTATAGAGCCCTATGGTGGACACCCTACTGCCTTTATATAGCCCTATGGTGGACACCCTACTGCCTTTATAGAGCCCTATGATGGACACCTTACTTCCTTTATAGAACCCTATTGTGCATACCCTACTGCCTTTATAGAGCCCTATGGTGGACACCTTACTGCCTTTATAGAGCCCTATGGTGGAAACTCTACTGCCTTTATAGAACCCTATGGTGGACACCCTACTGCCTTTATAGAGCCCTATGGTGGACACCTTACTGCCTTTATAGCGCCCTATGGTGGACACCTTACTGCTTTTATAGAGCCCTATGGTGGACACCCTTCTGCCTTTATAGAGCCCTATGGTGGACACCCTACTGCCTTCATAGAGCCCTATGGTGGACACCCTACTGCCTTTATAGAGCCCTATGGTGGACACCTTACTGCCGTTATAGAGCCCTATGGTGGACACCTTACTGCCTTTATAGAGCCCTATGGTGGACACCTTACTGCCTTTATAGAGCCCTATGGTGGACACCTTACTTCCTTTATAGAGCCCCATGGTGTACACCCTACTGCCTTTATAGAGCCCCATGGTGGACACCCTACTTCCTTTATAGAGCCCCATGGTGGACACCCTACTGCCTGTATAGAGCCCTATGGTGGACAACCTACTGCCTTTATAGAGCCCCATGGTGGACACCCTACTTCCTTTATAGAGTCCTATGGTGGAAACCTTACTGCCTTTATAGAGCCCTATGGTGGACACCTTACTGCCTTTATAGAGCCCTATGGTGGACACCCTACTGCCTTTATAGAGCCCCATGGTGGACACCCAACTGCCTTTATTGAGCCCTATGGTGGACACCCTACTGCCTTTATAGAGCCCTATGATGGACACCTTACTTCCTTTATAGAACCCTATTGTGGACACCCTACTGCCTTTATAGAGCCCTATGGTGGACACCCTACTGCCTTTATAGAGCCCTATGGTGGACATCTTACTGACTTTATAGAGCCCTATGGTGGACACCCTACTGCCTTTATAGAGCCCTCTGGTGGACACCCAACTGCCTTTACAGAGCCCTATGGTGGACACCTTACTTCCTTTATAGAGCCCTATCGTGGAGACCCTACTGCCTTATAGAGCCCTATGATGGACACCTTACTTCCTTTATAGAACCCTATGGTGGACACCCTACTGCCTTTATAGAGCCCTATGGTGGATACCTTACTGCCTTTATAGAGCCCTATGGTGGAAACTCTACTGCCTTTATAGAACCCTATGCTGGACACCCTACTGCCTTTATAGAGCCCCATGGTGGACACCCAACCGCCTTTATAGAGCCTTATGGTGGACACCCAACTGCCTTTATAGAGCCCCATGGTGGACACCCAACTGCTTTTATTGAGCCCTATGGTGGACATCTTACTGACTTTATAGAGTCCTATGGTGGACACCCTACTGCCTTTATAGAGCCCCATGGTGGACACCCAACTGCTTTTATTGAGCCCTATGGTGGACATCTTACTGACTTTATAGAGCCCTATGGTGGACACCCTACTGCCTTTATAGAGCCCTATGGTGGACACCGTACTGCCTTTATAGAGCCTTATGGTGGACACCTAACTGCCTTTATAGAGCCCTATGGTGGACACCCTACTGCCTTTATAGAGCCCCATGGTGGACACCCAACTGCCTTTATTGAGCCCTATGGTGGACAACCTACTGCCTTTATAGAGCCCTATGGTGGACACCTTACTGCCTTTATAGAGCCCTATGGTGGACACCCTACTGCCTTTATAGAACCCTATGCTGGACACCCTACTGCCTTAATAGAGCCCAATGGTGGACATCTTACTGACTTTATAGAACCCTATTGTGGACACCTTACTGCCTTTATAGAGCCCTATGGTGGAAACTCTACTGCCTTTATAGAACCCTATGGTGGACACCCTACTGCCCTTTATAGAGCCCTATGGTGGACACCTTACTGCCTTTATAGAGCCCTATGGTGGACACCTTACTGCCTTTATAGAGCCCAATGGTGGACACCTTACTGCCTTTATAGAACCCTATTGTGGACACCCTACTGCCTTTATAGAGCCCTATGGTGGACACCTTACTGCCTTTATAGAGCCCTATGGTGGAAACTCTACTGCCTTTATAGAACTCTATGGTGGACACCCTACTGCCTTTATAGAGCCCTATGGTGGACACCTTACTGCCTTTATAGAGCCCAATGGTGGAAACTCTACTGCCTTTATAGAACCCTATGGTGGACACCCTACTGCCTTTATAGAGCCCTATGGTGGACACCTTACTGCCTTTATAGAGCCCTATGGTGGACACCTTACTGCCTTTATAGAGCCCTATGATGGACACCCTACTGCCTTTATAGAGCCCTATGGTGGACACCCTACTGCCTTTATAGAGCCCTATGGTGGACACCCTACTGCCTTTATAGAGCCCTATGGTGGACACCTTACTGCCTTTATAGAGCCCTATGGTGGACACCCTACTGCCTTTATAGAGCCCTATGGTGGACACCCTACTGCCTTTATAGAGCCCTATGGTGGACACCCTACTGCCTTTATAGAGCCCTATGGTGGACATCTTACTGACTTTATAGAGCCCTATGGTGGACACCCTACTGCCTTTATAGAGCCCTCTGGTGGACACCCAACTGCCTTTATAGAGCCCTATGGTGGACACCCTACTGCCTTTATAGAGCCCTATGATGGACACCTTACTTCCTTTATAGAACCCTATTGTGGACACCCTACTGCCTTTATAGAGCCCTATGGTGGACACCTTACTGCCTTTATAGAGCCCTATGGTGGAAACCCTACTGCCTTTATAGAACCCTATGGTGGACACCCTACTGCCTTTATAGAGCCCTATGGTGGACACCTTACTGCCTTTATAGAGCCCTATGGTGGACACCTTACTGCCTTTATAGAGCCCTATGATGGACACCCTACTGCCTTTATAGAGCCCTATGGTGGACACCCTACTGCCTTTATAGAGCCCTATGGTGGACACCCTACTGCCTTTATAGAGCCCTATGGTGGACACCTTACTGCCTTTATAGAGCCCTATGGTGGACACCCTACTGCCTTTATAGAGCCCTATGGTGGACACCCTACTGCCTTTATAGAGCCCTATGGTGGACACCCTACTGCCTTTATAGAGCCCTATGGTGGACATCTTACTGACTTTATAGAGCCCTATGGTGGACACCCTACTGCCTTTATAGAGCCCTCTGGTGGACACCCAACTGCCTTTACAGAGCCCTATGGTGGACACCGTACTTCCTTTATAGAGCCCTATCGTGGAGACCCTACTGCCTTATAGAGCCCTATGATGGACACCTTACTTCCTTTATAGAACCCTATGGTGGACACTTTACTGCCGTTATAGAGCCCTATGGTGGACACCTTACTGCCTTTATAGAGCCCTATGGTGGACACCTTACTTCCTTTATAGAGCCCCATGGTGTACACCCTACTGCCTTTATAGAGCCCCATGGTGGACACCCTACTTCCTTTATAGAGCCCCATGGTGGACACCCTACTGCCTGTATAGAGCCCTATGGTGGACAACCTACTGCCTTTATAGAGCCCCATGGTGGACACCCTACTTCCTTTATAGAGCCCTATGTTGGAAACCTTACTGCCTTTATAGAGCCCTATGGTGGACACCTTACTGCCTTTATAGAGCCCTATGGTGGACTCCTTACTTCCTTTATAGAGCCCTATGGTGGACACCTTACTGCCTTTATAGAGCCCTATGGTGGACACCTTACTGCCTTTATAGAGCCCTATGGTGGACTCCTTACTTCCTTTATAGAGCCCTATGGTGGACACCTTACTGCCTTTATAGAGCCCTATGGTGGACACCTTTCTGCCTTTATAGAGCTCTATGGTGGACACCTTACTTCCTTTATAGAGCCCTATGGTGGACACCTTACTGCCGTTATAGAGCCCTATGGTGGACACCTTACTGCCTTTATAGAGCCCTATGGTGGACACCCTACTGCCTTTATAGAGCCCCATGGTGGACACCCAACTGCCTTTATTGAGCCCTATGGTGGACACCCTACTGCCTTTATAGAGCCCTATGGTGGACACCTTACTGCCTTTATAGAGCCCTATGGTGGACACCCTACTGCCTTTATAGAGCCCTATGGTGGACACCCTATTGCCTTTATAGAGCCCTATGGTGGACATCTTACTGACTTTATAGAGCCCTATGGTGGACACCCTACTGCCTTTATAGAGCCCTCTGGTGGACACCCAACTGCCTTTACAGAGCCCTATGGTGGACAAGTTACTTCTCTTATATAGAGCCCTATCGTGGAGACCCTACTGCCTTTATAGAGCCCTATGATGGACACCTTACTTCCTTTATAGAACCCTATTGTGGACACCCTACTGCCTTTCTATAGCCCTATGGTGGACACCTTACTGCCTTTATAGAGCCCTATGGTGGACACTCTACTGCCTTTATAGAATCCTATGGTGGACACCCTACTGCCTTTATAGAGCCCTATGGCGGACACCTTACTGCCTTTATAGAGCCCTATGGTGGACACTCTACTGCCTTTATAGAATCCTATGGTGGACACCTTACTGCCTTTATATAGCCCTATGGTGGACACCTTACTGCCTTTATAGAGCCCTATGGTGGACACTCTACTGCCTTTATAGAATCCTATGGTGGACACCCTACTGCCTTTATAGAGCCCTATGGCGGACACCTTACTGCCTTTATAGAGCCCTATGGTGGACACCTTACTGCCTTTATAGAGCCCTATGGTGGACACCCTACGGCCTTTATAGAGCCCTATGGTGGACACCCCACTGCCTTTATAGAGCCCTATGGTGGACACCTGACTTCCTTTATAGAGCCCTATCGTGGAGACCCTACTGCCTTTATAGAGCCCTATGATGGACACCTTATTTCCTTTATAGAACCCTATTGTGGACACCCTACTGCCTTTATAAAGCCCTATGGTGGACACCTTACTGCCTTTATAGAGCCCTATGGTGGAATCTCTACTGCCTTTATAGAACCCTATGGTGGACACCCTACTGCCCTTTATAGAGCCCCATTGTGGACACCTTACTGCCTTTATAGAACCCTATGGTGGACACCTTACTGCCTTTATAGAGCCCTATGGTGGACACCCTACTGCCTTTATAGAGCCCTATGGTGGACACCTTACTGCCTTTATAGAGCCCTATGGTGGAAACTCTACTGCCTTTATAGAGCCCTATGGTGGACACCCTACTGCCTTTATAGAGCCCCATGGTGGACACCCAACTGCCTTTATTGAGCCCTATGGTGGACACCCTACTGCCTTTATAGAGCCCTATGGTGGACACCTTACTGCCTTTATAGAGCCCTATGGTGGACACCCTACTGCCTTTATAGAGCCCTATGGTGGACACCCTACTGCCTTTATAGAGCCCTATGGTGGACACCCAACTGCCTTTACAGAGCCCTATGGTGGACACCTTACTTCCTTTATAGAGCCCTATGGTGGACACCCTACTGCCTTTATAGAGCCCTATGGTGGACATCTTACTGACTTTATAGAGCCCTATGGTGGACACCCTACTGCCTTTATAGAGCCCTATGGTGGACACCTTACTGCCTTTATAGAGCCCTATGGTGGACACCCTACTGCCTTTATAGAGCCCTATGGTGGACACCCTACTGCCTTTATAGAGCCCTATGATGAACACCTTACTTCCTTTATAGAACCCTATGGTGGACACCCTACTGCCTTTATAGAGCCCTATGGTGGACACCTTACTGCCTTTATAGAGCCCTATGGTGGAAACTCCACTGCCTTTATAGAACCCTATGCTGGACACCCTACTGCCTTTATAGAGCCCTATGGTGGACACCCTACTGCCTTTATAGAGCCCTATGGTGGACACCCTACTGCCTTTATAGAGCCCCATGGTGTACACCCTACTGCCTGTATAGAGCCCTATGGTTGACAACCTACTGCCTTTATAGAGCCCCATGGTGGACACCCTACTTCCTTTATAGAGCCCTATGGTGGAAACCTTACTGCCTTTATAGAGCCCTATGGTGGACACCTTACTGCCTTTATAGAGCCCTATGGTGGACACCTTACTTCCTTTATAGAGCCCTATGGTGGACACCTTACTGCCTTTATAGAGCCCTATGGTGGACACCTTACTTCCTTTATAGAGCCCCATGGTGTACACCCTACTGCCTTTATATAGCCCCATGGTGGACACAATACTTCCTTTATAGAGCCCTATGGTGGACAACCTACTGCCTTTATAGAGCCCCATGGTGGACACCCTACTTCCTTTATAGAGCCCTATGGTGGAAACCTTACTGCCTTTATAGAGCACTATGGTGGACACCTTACTGCCTTTATAGAGCCCTATGGTGGACACCTTACTTCCTTTATAGAGCCCTATGGTGGACACCTTACTGCCTTTATAGAGCCCTATGGTGGACACCTTACTGCCTTTATAGAGCCCTATGGTGGACACCTTACTTCCTTTATAGAGCCCTATGGTGGACAACTTACTGCCGTTATAGAGCCCTATGGTGGACACCTTACTGCCTTTATAGAGCCCTATGGTGGACACCGTACTGCCTTTATAGAGCCCCATGGTGGACACCCAACTGCCTTTATTGAGCCCTATGGTGGACACCCTACTGCCTTTATAGAGCCCTATGGTGGACACCTTACTGCCTTTATAGAGCCCTATGGTGGACACCCTACTGCCTTTATAGAGCCCTATGGTGGACACCCTACTGCCTTTATAGAGCCCTATGGTGGACATCTTACTGACTTTATAGAGCCCTATGGTGGACACCCTACTGCCTTTATAGAGCCCTCTGGTGGACACCCAACTGCCTTTACAGAGCCCTATGGTGGACACCTTACTTCCTTTATAGGGCCCTATCGTGGAGACCCTACTGACTTTATAGAGCCCTATGATGGACACCTTACTTCCTTTATAGAACCCTATTGTGGACACCCTACTGCCTTTATATAGCCCTATGGTGGACACCTTACTGCCTTTATAGAGCCCTATGGTGGACACTCTACTGCCTTTATAGAATCCTATGGTGGACACCCTACTGCCTTTATAGAGCCCTATGGCGGACACCTTACTGCCTTTATAGAGCCCTATGGTGGACAACTTACTGCCTTTATAGAGCCCTATGGTGGACACCCTACGGCCTTTATAGAGCCCTATGGTGGACACCTTAATGCCTTTATAGAGCCCTATGGTGGACACCCCACTGCCTTTATAGAACCCTATGGTGGACACCTTACTTCCTTTATAGAGCCCTATCGTGGAGACCCTACTGCCTTTATAGAGCCCTATGATGGACACCTTATTTCCTTTATAGAACCCTATTGTGGACACCCTACTGCCTTTATAGAGCCCTATGGTGGACACCTTACTGCCTTTATAGAGCCCTATGGTGGAATCTCTACTGCCCTTTATAGAGCCCTATTGTGGACACCTTACTGCCTTTATAGAGCCCTATGGTGGACACCCTACTGCCTTTATAGAGCCCTATGGTGGACACCCTACTGCCTTTATAGAGCCCTATGGTGGACACCCTACTGCCTTTATAGAGCCCTATGATGAACACCTTACTTCCTTTATAGAACCCTATGGTGGACACCCTACTGCCTTTATAGAGCCCTATGGTGGACACCTTACTGCCTTTATAGAGCCCTATGGTGGAAACTCTACTGCCTTTATAGAACCCTATGCTGGACACCCTACTGCCTTTATAGAGCCCTATGGTGGACACCCTACTGCCTTTATAGAGCCCTATGGTGGACACCCTACTGCCTTTATAGAGCCCCATGGTGTACACGCTACTGCCTTTATAGAGCCCCATGGTGGACACCCTACTTCCTTTATAGAGCCCCATTGTGGACACCCTACTGCCTGTATAGAGCCCTATGGTTGACATCCTACTGCCTTTATAGAGCCCCATGGTGGACACCCTACTTCCTTTATAGAGCCCTATGGTGGAAACCTTACTGCCTTTATAGAGCCCTATGGTGGACACCTTACTGCCTTTATAGAGCCCTATGGTGGACACCTTACTTCCTTTATAGAGCCCTATGGTGGACACCTTACTGCCTTTATAGAGCCCTATGGTGGACACCTTACTGCCTTTATAGAGCCCTATGGTGGACACCTTACTTCCTTTATAGAACCCTATGGTGGACACCTTACTGCCGTTATAGAGCCCTATGGTGGACACCCAACTGCCTTTATAGAGCCCTATGGTGGACACCCTACTGCCTTTATAGAGCCCTATGGTGGACACCCAACTGCCTTTATAGAGCCCTATGGTGGACACCCTACTGCCTTTATTGAGCCCTATGGTGGACACTCTACTGCCTTTATAGAGCCCTATGGTGGACACTCTACTGCCTTCATAGAGCCCTATGGGGCCTGGTGAAAGGTAATACATAAGGAATAGGATGCTGTTTTGAACACACAGGGCTTTTCATTATGAAGCATCTAAGCTGTTATGCCACTGTTTTTACAGAGCCTCAAGGTATTCATTAAACAATACGGGTTCCACAGGCCTATAAAATATGTATTTCCCATTACTTGGCATTTACACCAATCAGATCAGCTCTTAAACCAATAATTGGGAAAAATATCAGAATTGGGCTGTCTGTGTAAACACAGTCTTATTGTAGACTCTGCTTTCATCCAGATTACTTAATTGCTTGGAAAATTGTACTGGCAAAGTACTGTAGGAACACATGCGCGCACACACACACACACACACACACGCACACACACACACACACACACTCAGGGTTGGGTAGGTTACTTTCTAAATGTAATCCGTTACAGTTACTAGTTAGTTACCTGTCCAAAATTGTAATCAGTGACGCAACTTTTGGATTACTTTTGGTTACTTGCTATAGGCCTATTGTTACCCTTTTAGTTGGTGGCACTTTGATATCATGATAATATGCAGCTGTTTAAAGGGGAAATCCACAGATGAAACAATGGCAAAACAGTCGCCCCGCCTTTGTTTTGGTAAAAAGCTGAGGGATGGGCCTAGAGAAATGTAACCACTCAGATTAATAGACAGAGCTATGGATGCAAGGACTGACCATCCATGATGTAAACATGTATTGTTTTAACCACATTTTGAGGCTATACAGTGTTTGTTTACATTTACAATGTTTACAAACACTGGGAGTTAAACAAGCTTATATTTTGGGTTCTCATGGAGTGGGACAGTTGAGGTATTTCTAAGTTATATTCATCAAGAATACATGGAGATATAGATATATATATATACACTACCATTCAAAAGTTTGGGGTCACTTAGAAATGTCCTTGTTTTTAGAAAGAAAAGCACATTTTTCACCATTAAAAAACATCAAATTGATCAGAAATAGTGTAGTTAATATATATTTTTTAAATGGAATATCCACATAGGCGTACAGATGTCACGACGGTCGGTCCCTTTCCTTGTTCGGGCGGTGTTCGGCGGTCAACGTCACCGGCCTTCTAGCCATCACTGATCCATTTATCATTTTCCATTGGTTTTGTCTTGTCTTCCTTCACACCTGGTTCCAATCCCATCAATTACATGTGTATTTAACCCTCTGTTTCCCCTCATGTCCTTGTCAGAGATTGTTTGCTTGTATGTGATGTGCATGTATTATGTTGTTGTGCGACGGGTTTTGTACCCACTTTTGTTGTTTTGTACATTTCTGTTTTTGGAGTTTTATCAGCATTTATTAAACAACTCCGTTTTAATCCCACGTTGTTAATTGATCATTAGAAAACTCTTTTGAAATTATAATAGCACAGCCGAAAACTGTCGTCCTTATTAAAAACATATTTTCTTAGGGCTGCAATCCCGTTAACGGGATTGATATGACAACAGCCAGTGAAAGTGCAGGGCGACAAATTCAAAACAACAGAAATCTCATAATTAAAATTCCTCAAACATACATGTATATTATACCTTTTTAAAGGTAATCTTGTTGTTAATCCCACCACAGTGTCCAATTTCAAATAGGCTTTACAGCGAAAGCACCACAAACAATTATGTTGGGTGACCACCAACTCACAGAAAAACACAGCCATTTTCCAGCCAAAGAGAGGAGTCGCAAAAAGTACAAATAGAGATAAAATTAATCACTAACCTTTGATGATCTTCATCAGATGACACTCATAGGACTTCATGTTACACAATACATGTATGTTTTGTTCGATAAAGTGCATATTTATATTTTAAAAATCTCAGTATACATTGGCGCGTTATGTTCACTAGTTCCAAAAACATCCGGTGATATTGCAGAGAGCCACATCATTTTACAGAAATACTCATTATAAATTCATATGAAAATACAATTCTTAGACATGGAAATATAGATATACCTCTCCTTAATGCAACTGCTGTGTCGGATTTCAAAATAACTTTACGGAAAAAGCAAACCATGCAATAATCTGAGAGGGCGCTCAGAATATTTTTTTTTAATCTGCAATGTTGGAGTCAACAGAAATCAGAAATCACATTATAAATATTCCCTTACCTTTGAGGATCTTCATAAGAATGCTCTCCCATGAATCACAGTTCCACAATAAATGCTTGATTTGTTTGATAATGTCCATTATTTTGTCAGCGTGTTTAGTACACAAATCCAAACGCTCGTGCAGGTCCAGCCGAACGTCGGACGAAACATAAAAAAGTTATATTACAGGTCGAAGAAACTTGTAAAACTATGTATAGAATCAATCTTTAGGATGTTGTTATCATAAATATTCAATAACGTTCCAACCGGAGAATTCCTATGTCTGTAGAGAAGCCATGGAACGCAGGTCGCTATCATGTGAAATGCGCGTGACCAGGACCTAGCTCTCTGCCAGACAACTGACTCAAACAGCTCCCATCTGCCTCCACAACACAGTAGAAGCCTCATTCAAGTTTCTAAAGACGGTTGATATCTAGTGGAAGCCCTAAGAAGTGCAACTTGATCAATATCCCACTGTGTATTCAATAGGGGCTGGGTTAAAAATCGGTCAACCTCAGATTTCCCACTTCCTGTTTGGATTTCTTCTCAGGTTTTTGCCTGCCATATGAGTTCTGTTATACTCACAGACATCATTCAAACAGTTGTATAAACTTCAGAGTGTTTTCTATCCAAAACTAATAATAATATGCATATATTAGCAACTGGGACTGAGGAGCAGGCCGTTTACTCTGGGCACCTCTGGGCACCTTTCATCCAAGCTACTCAATACTGCCCCTGCAGCCTTAAGTAGGTATTAAAGAAGCAATAAAACGGCCTTCTTTAGACTAGTTGAGTATCTGGAGCATCAGCATTTGTGGGTTCTATTACTGGCTCAAAATAGCCAGAAACAAAGAGCTTTCTTCTGAAACTCGACGGAAAAATCTTGTTCTGAGAAATGAAGGCTATTCCATTCAAGAAATTGCCAAGAAACTGAAGATCTCGTACAACGCTGTGTACTACTCCCTTCACAGAACAGCACAAACTGGCCCTAACCAGAATAGAAAGAGGAGTGGGATGCCCCGGTGCACAACTGAGTAAGAGGACAAGTACATTAGAGTGTCTAGAACTGCCCTTCCAAGAAGGCTCAAGGTCATTTTCCACAGAAATGACGTGAAATCAAAATTTGCCCACGAAGGAGCGCGGCGCTTTCCTGTTCAAGCACATCACAACAACTTGAGTCCAAAAATGTATTATGCTGTTCCATACATGATGTAGGATGCCAGAGATATATGTATACTGTAGCTAAGAAAGTAATACTAAGTGTACGTTGTTTGGTAAGCTGTTAGTAGCCAATGTGCCTCACCCTAATGATTTGGTTTATTTTCACCAACGCAGTAGTGTAAACACATCGTTTGTGGTCGGTGTGTGCTTGTTTGCAAACTTTTTTTTGTACAGCTTTGACGGTGCTACTGATAGTACAGTGCAAGAACGGCCCATCTTCTGAATTCTGTCGCTGTACATTTCAAAAGTGCTGAACAAATAGTTATATTGACTACGTCCATTGTCACTCGCTCATTAATGTCTTAATCGAAATTATGGATTGCCTCTTATTAGCCCTTTCGCCATAGTTGTACATCTCAATTGTTGGTAGAAACCACATTTGTTTAACCCTCCTGCTGTGTTCCGGTCAAATTGGACTAATTTACAAGTTTTCTCTCTGGAAAATGTAGTTAATTTAATCTGATAGTCATAAGGTTCCATGACTTTGTCCACACAGGGCATCTGAACACACAAAATACATTTAGATGATTTTCATTACATTTTGGGTGTTTTATTTAACTTTTGTACACCTGTGGTGTTCCCAGTCAAAATGACCAGTCATTAGAAATGAATGGGTGAGACTACAATTAGTGCAGAACATTGAGTTCAGGCACATGCCCATTCATCACACACTTCCTCTTCCAGACCCCCACATGCATGTGTGTTTGAGCACACACACACACACACACACACACACACACACACACACACACACACACACACACACACACACACACACACACACACACACACACACACACACACACACACACACACACACACACACACACACACACACACAAATCAAATCAAATTGATTTATATAGCCCTTCGTACATCAGCTGATATCTCAAAGTGCTGTACAGAAACCCAGCCTAAAACCCCAAACAGCAAGCAATGCAGGTGTAGAAGCACGGTGGCTAGGAAAAACTCCCTAGAAAGGCCAAAACCTAGGAAGAAACCTAGAGAGGAACCAGGCTATGTGGGGTGGCCAGTCCTCTTCTGGCTGTGCCGGGTGGAGATTATAACAGAACATGGTCAAGATGTTCAAATGTTCATAAATGACCAGCATGGTCGAATAATAATAAGGCAGAACAGTTGAAACTGGAGCAGCAGCACAGTCAGGTGGACTGGGGACAGCAAGGAGTCATCATGTCAGGTAAACCTGGGGCATGGTCCTAGGGCTCAGGTCCTCCGAGAGAGAGAAAGAAAGAGAGAATTAGAGAGAGCATATGTGGGATGGCCAGTCCTCTTCTGGCTGTGCCGGGTGGAGATTATAACAGAACATGACCAAGATGTTCAAATGTTCATAAATGACCAGCATGGTCGAATAATAATAAGGCAGAACAGTTGAAACTGGAGCAGCAGCACGGCCAGGTGGACTGGGGACAGCAAGGAGTCATCATGTCAGGTAGTCCTGGGGCATGGTCCTAAGGCTCAGGTCCTCCGAGAGAGAAAAAGAAAGAGAGAATTAGAGAGAGCATACTTAAATTCACACAGAACACCGGACAAGACAGGAGAAGTACTCCAGATATAACAAACTGACCCTAGCCCCCCGACACATAAACTACTGCAGCATAAATACTGGAGGCTGAGACAGGAGGGGTCAGGAGACACTGTGGCCCCATCCGAGGACACCCCCGGACAGGGCCAAACAGGAAGGATATAACCCCACCCACTTTGCCAAAGCACAGCCCCCACACCACTAGAGGGATATCTTCAACCACCAACTTACCATCCTGAGACAAGGCTGAGTATAGCCCACAAAGACCTCCGCCACGGCACAACCCAAGGGGGGGGGGCCAACCCAGACAGGATGACCACATCAGTGAATCAACCCACTCAGGTGACGCACCCCCTCCAGGGACGGCATGAGAGAGCCCCAGTAAGCCAGTGACTCAGCCCCTGTAATAGGGTTAGAGGCAGAGAATACCAGTGGAAAGAGGGGAACCGGCCAGGCAGAGACAGCAAGGGCGGTTCGTTGCTCCAGAGCCTTTCCGTTCACCCTCCCACTCCTGGGCCAGACTACACTCAATCATATGACCCACTGAAGAGATGAGTCTTCAGTAGAGACTTAAAGGTTGAGACCGAGTCTGCGTCTCTGACATGGGTAGGCAGACCGTTCCATAAAAATGGAGCTCTATAGGAGAAAGCCCTGCCTCCAGCTGTTTGCTTAGAAATTCTAGGGACAATTAGGAGGCCTGCGTCTTGTGACCGTAGCGTACGTGTAGGTATGTACGGCAGGACCAAATCAGAGAGATAGGTAGGAGCAAGCCCATGTAATGCTTTGTAGGTTAGCAGTAAAACCTTGAAATCATCCCTTGTTTTGACAGGAAGCCAGTGTAGAGAGGCTAGCACTGGAGTAATATGATACATTTTTTTGGTTCTAGTCAGGATTCTAGCAGCCGTATTTAGCACTAACTGAAGTCTATTTAGTGCTTTATCCGGGTAGCCGGAAAGTAGAGCATTGCAGTAGTCTAACCTGGAAGTAACAAAAGCATGGATATATTTTTCTGCATCATTTTTGGACAGAAAGCTTCTGATTTTTGCAATGTTACGTAGATGGAAAAAAGCTGTCCTTGAAATGGTCTTGATATGTTCTTCAAAAGAGAGATCAGGGTCCAGAGTAACGCCGAGGTCCTTCACAGTTTTATTTGAGACGACTGTACAACCATTAAGATTAATTGTCAGATTCAACAGAAGACCTCTTTGTTTCTTGGGACCTAGAACAAGCATCTCTGTTTTGTCCGAGTTTAAAAGTAGAAAGTTTGCAGCCATCCACTTCCTTATGTCTGAAACACATTCTTCTAGCAAGGGCAATTTTGGGGCTTCACCATGTTTCATTGAAATGTACAGCTGTGTGTCATCCGCATAGCAGTGAAAGTTAACATTATGTTTTCGAATAACATCCCCAAGAGGTAAAATATATAGTGAAAACAATAGTGGTCCTAAAACGGAACCTTGAGGAACACCGAAATTTACAGTTGATTTGTCAGAGGACAAACCATTCACAGAGACAAACTGATATCTTTCCGACAGATAAGATCTGTCATCATTGTGTCAAGAGATATAGTACTAAAACACTTGAGCGTCTCTCTTGATCCTAGGTCCTGGCAGAGTTGTGCAGACTCAGGACAACTGAGCTTTGAAGGAATACGCAGATTTAAGGAGGAGTCCGTAATTTGCTTTCTAATAATCATAATCTTTTCCTCAAAGAAGTTCATGAATTTATCACTGCTAAAGTGAAAGTCATCCTCTCTTGGGGAATGCTGCTTTTTAGTTAGATTTGCGACAGTATCAAAAAGGAATTTTGGATTGTTCTTATTTTCCTCAATTAAGTTAGAAAAATAGGATGATCGAGCAGCAGTAAGGGCTCTTCGGTACTGCACAGTACTGTCTTTCCAAGCTAGTCGGAAGACTTCCAGTTTGGTGTGGCGCCATTTCCGTTCCAATTTTTTGGAAGCTTGCTTCAGAGCTCGGGTATTTTCTGTGTACCAGGGAGCTAGTTTCTTATGAGAAATGTTTTTAGTTTTTAGGGGTGCAACTGCATCTAGGGTATTGCGCAAGGTTAAATTGAGTTCCTCAGTTAGGTGGTTAACTGATTTTTGTCCTCTGGCGTCCTTGGGTAGACAGAGGGAATCTGGAAGGACATCAAGGAATCTCTCTTTCTCTCTCACACACACACACACACACACACACACACACACACACACACACACACACACACACACACACACACACACACACACACACACACACACACACACACACCTCTCACTCCCCTTCTTGGCTTCCATGGCAACCCACACGGGAACCTTTCCCCAATAGAATCTTTCCCCACGGGAACCACACATTCTCACAAACATCCACAACATTGTTTTAATAATATTTAGAACTTTTCTTGCAGCTCTGGTATAGAAAGCTTTTTTGAGGCCTTGTTCACAATTAATTCTGTGGCAGCACAATGATCAAACGATATACTGTATGTGAGGCTCTTGATTATATCTTTGATCATGACACTGGTGAGGAGGAGAGAGTCCTTGTTAAACTTTGACACAATGTAGTCTGTGATAAACAGCACAATATGTTTCATCTGAGTATTTGTTATAGTCAAAATAATACATACATTATGTGTTTTCTACTCAAAAATGAGTTGTATGAGCTCTGGTCAATGAGGCCTGCTTGCCATAAATAGCACATAGAAGTTCAAAACTTGTAATGTTCACATGAACTTAAGTTATAAAAAGATCTAACACAACATTAGGTGATAATATATTTATTATTATGGATTTATAATCAGCTATAATGGGTCATTTTGGGCCGGGAACACAGAATGAATTAACATGAAACAAACACAACAGGAGGGTTAAGCCAGTCAGCCATATCAGCCATGTTTTGTTTTAAAGGCAATAAATGAGGCTGAATGAACTGTTTCACTGCCAGACAAGGCTCCGCTGATAGCCAGGTGTAGCAGTGGTAAGGTGTTGGGACTCTGCTGATAGACAGGTGTAGCAGTGGTAAGATGTTGGGACTCTGCTGATAGCCAGGTGTAGCAGTGGTAAGGTGTTGGGACTCTGCTGATAGCCAGGTGTAGCAGTGGTAAGGTGTTGGGACTCTGCTGATAGCCAGGTGTAGCAGTGGTAAGGTGTTGGGACTCTGCTGATAGCCAGGTGTAGCAGTGGTAAGATGTTGGGACTCTGCTGATAGCCAGGTGTAGCAGTGGTAAGGTGTTGGGACTCTGCTGATAGACAGGTGTAGCAGTGGTAAGGTGTTGGGACTCTGCTGATAGACAGGTGTAGCAGTGGTAAGGTGTTGGGACTCTGCTGATATCCAGGTGTAGCAGTGGTAAGGTGTTGGGACTCTGCTGATAGCCAGGTGTAGCAGTGGTAAGGTGTTGGGACTCTGCTGATAGACAGGTGTAGCAGTGGTAAGATGTTGGGACTCTGCTGATAGCCAGGTGTAGCAGTGGTAAGGTGTTGGGACTCTGCTGATAGCCAGGTGTAGCAGTGGTAAGGTGATGGGACTCTGCTGATAGCCAGGTGTAGCAGTGGTAAGGTGTTGGGACTCTGCTGATAGCCAGGTGTAGCAGTGGTAAGGTGTTGGGACTCTGCTGATAGACAGGTGTAGCAGTGGTAAGATGTTGGGACTCTGCTGATAGCCAGGTGTAGCAGTGGTAAGGTGTTGGGACTCTGCTGATAGCCAGGTGTAGCAGTGGTAAGGTGATGGGACTCTGCTGATAGCCAGGTGTAGCAGTGGTAAGGTGTTGGGACTCTGCTGATAGCCAGTTGTAGCAGTGGTAAGGTGTTGGGACTCTGCTGATAGACAGGTGTAGCAGTGGTAAGATGTTGGGACTCTGCTGATAGCCAGGTGTAGCAGTGGTAAGGTGTTGGGACTCTGCTGATAGCCAGGTGTAGCAGTGGTAAGGTGTTGGGACTCTGCTGATAGCCAGGTGTAGCAGTGGTAAGGTGTTGGGACTCTGCTGATAGACAGGTGTAGCAGTGGTAAGGTGTTGGGACTCTGCTGATAGACAGGTGTAGCAGTGGTAAGGTGTTGGGACTCTGCTGATAGCCAGGTGTAGCAGTGGTAAGGTGTTGGGACTCTGCTGATAGACAGGTGTAGCAGTGGTAAGATGTTGGGACTCTGCTGATAGCCAGGTGTAGCAGTGGTAAGGTGTTGGGACTCTGCTGATAGCCAGGTGTAGCAGTGGTAAGGTGATGGGACTCTGCTGATAGCCAGGTGTAGCAGTGGTAAGGTGTTGGGACTCTGCTGATAGCCAGGTGTAGCAGTGGTAAGATGTTGGGACTCTGCTGATAGACAGGTGTAGCAGTGGTAAGATGTTGGGACTCTGCTGATAGCCAGGTGTAGCAGTGGTAAGGTGTTGGGACTCTGCTGATAGACAGGTGTAGCAGTGGTAAGGTGATGGGACTCTGCTGATAGCCAGGTGTAGCAGTGGTAAGGTGTTGGGACTCTGCTGATAGCCAGGTGTAGCAGTGGTAAGGTGTTGGGACTCTGCTGATAGACAGGTGTAGCAGTGGTAAGATGTTGGGACTCTGCTGATAGCCAGGTGTAGCAGGGGTAAGGTGTTGGGACTCTGCTGATAGCCAGGTGTAGCAGTGGTAAGGTGATGGGACTCTGCTGATAGCCAGGTGTAGCAGTGGTAAGGTGTTGGGACTCTGCTGATAGCCAGGTGTAGCAGTGGTAAGGTGTTGGGACTCTGCTGATAGACAGGTGAAGCAGTGGTAAGATGTTGGGACTCTGCTGATAGCCAGGTGTAGCAGTGGTAAGGTGTTGGGACTCTGCTGATAGCCAGGTGTAGCAGTGGTAAGGTGTTGGGACTCTGCTGATAGCCAGGTGTAGCAGTGGTAAGGTGTTGGGACTCTGCTGATAGCCAGGTGTAGCAGTGGTAAGGTGTTGGGACTCTGCTGATAGACAGGTGTAGCAGTGGTAAGATGTTGGGACTCTGCTGATAGCCAGGTGTAGCAGTGGTAAGGTGTTGGGACTCTGCTGATAGCCAGGTGTAGCAGTGGTAAGGTGATGGGACTCTGCTGATAGCCAGGTGTAGCAGTGGTAAGGTGTTGGGACTCTGCTGATAGCCAGGTGTAGCAGTGGTAAGGTGTTGGGACTCTGCTGATAGCCAGGTGTAGCAGTGGTAAGGTGTTGGGACTCTGCTGATAGACAGGTGTAGCAGTGGTAAGGTGTTGGGACTCTGCTGATAGCCAGGTGTAGCAGTGGTAAGGTGTTGGGACTCTGCTGATAGACAGGTGTAGCAGTGGTAAGGTGTTGGGACTCTGCTGATAGACAGGTGTAGCAGTGGTAAGGTGTTGGGACTCTGCTGATAGCCAGGTGTAGCAGTGGTAAGGTGTTGGGACTCTGCTGATAGCCAGGTGTAGCAGTGGTAAGGTGTTGGGACTCTGCTGATAGCCAGGTGTAGCAGTGGTAAGGTGTTGGGACTCCGCTGATAGCCAGGTGTAGCAGTGGTAAGGTGTTGGGACTCCGCTGATAGCCAGGTGTATAAGTGGTAAGGTGTTGGGACTCTGCTGTTGGGATTCTGCTGTTGGGACAGCTTTCTGTAGGCCCTAACACTTTGTGGGCAGCGTTTATCACCGTTATAGTGCAATTAATGTATTGTTTAGTGTTGTGTTGCGTAGTGGCTTTGCTGACCTGCATCCCACATTTTTTTGTTTGCCCCACCAAGATTTACATGCTAAAATTGCCACTGAAAATAATTGATATCTGTATCGCCATAGACTACACCATTGCTGGCTTCCGGACCTCCAAGCGTTTATTCAAGTTGGATATTATTTGGATTCCGACAGCAGTCGCACCATTGGAATATGGAATACATAGCTTGGACTGTAGCCTACAAAAACCTTTTTCGTCTCTTTTCCCGCGATCCATCAAACACATTTGGTGTGTCATCATAGTGGTCTCTGACATCATAGTGGTCTCTGACATCATAGTGGTCTCTGACTTGTGGTCAGACTCTCTCAGGTGGAACAAACTTACACCTGTGCCTTTTTTCAATGCTGATTTGAGATTTTTTTTCCCGCAAACATCCTTTCTGAATATTAACGTCATCCTCGGAGTAATCATATAGGTTTTCAAAAGTATCTGTAATCTGATTACAATATTTTTGTTGGTAACGCAACGGATTACAGTTACCATTTTTTTGTAATCCCTTACATGTAACGGATTACATGTAATCCATTACTCCCCAACCCTGCACACACTACCCCTGTAGCTCCATTAGCTGGAGCTAATTATCATTAGCCATTTGGCCTACAGCGCTATCTCTCTCTTTTATTTGTCTCTGTCTCTCTCTCCCTCTCATTATCTCTCTCTTTTATTTGTCTCTGTCTCCCTCTCATTAGCTTTCTCTCTTTTTCTCTCTCTCTCTCCTATTTTATAAGAGAAATAAGGTGATACTCTATCTAGCTTGGAGCTACAGGTGTGGCATGCAAAGACAGAATGAAGAGAGATCTCTGTAAGGAGGGATGGCAGTGAAAAACAAAGAGGAGACAGAGGTAGAAAGTAGGTTATGTTAATTAAAGCACCCAGGACAAATTGAAAAGTAACAAGGCACCAGTTTTGGAAAGAAGGACAATATCAATCGAGTCGTATCAATTAAAAGCTGGAACAATGTTTACATTCTCCAGGGGAACAGACTGGTTCAAACTGGTCAAGACCAGGGGAACAGACAGGGCTGGTTCAAACTGGTCAAGGCCAGGGGAACAGACAGAGGCTGGTTCAAACTGGTCAAGGCCAGGAGAACAGACAGAGGCTTGTTCAAACTGGTCAAGGTTGAGGAAGAGAAAGTTGATTAAACAACCAGCTGAAATGTGTATGCTAATCTACTTTATCGTCATGTTTTTATGAAGAGACCCCGCGTTGCACACACTCATTATATTATCAATTATCCAAACACTGTTCAGAAAATTCATTGAAAATGAACCAAACAAAAATAAAACCTCTATTTGCATATATTCAAAAAGAGCAGATATGGTCCCCTGGGTTGGTTAATATGTCAGAGGCATGCTAATAAGCAAACTAATATGCTAAATATTTTACCCGTGCAGAGCCGAGCCTAAACAAGGTGACTTTGCAGCTCTAACATTAAGATGTCTGTTTTAGAAGAGTTGAAACACCCTGGAAAAATGACCATGTTTGGAATTTACATGTTTTTTTTTTTTTTTTTTTTGAATGACGACAGCTGAGCAGTAGAGGCCAGTAGATAACTACTGATTGGAGATTTGTTAGGCTTAAGTCCCAAATGGAACACTATTCTCATAGGGCTCGCATCAAAAATTGTGCACTATATAGGGAGGGAATAGGCTACCATTTGGGACATAACCCAGTGTTCCTCAGTGCCCTTAAAGCTGTAATCCTTAATGGTGAAACAGCCACGTCCATTTGCGAAATTACAACGACAAAGAAGTTACTGCAAACATCGAACGCTGTGTGTTTTTTTCCCCTTGGACATCATTGCACTTGCGATAGAACAGCAGAAAATATACTGCCATGTTTTTGTTGCACATTGCTCCTCACCTCCAGTTCGCCAACAAAACAAAAACAATAACAACGTCAATGGGGTGGACAGTGGCGTTGTTTCCCCTACTGCGGATGCCATCTTTAAAACATCGTTCCAGCTCCAGACATGTTAACTCCAATATAAACATGCACACTCTTGGCATTCTCTCAACCAGTTTTATGAGGTAGTCACATGGAATGCATTTCAATTAACAGTTGTGCCTTCTTAAAAGTTAATTTGGGGAATTTATTCCTTTGTTAATGCATTTGAGCCAGTCAGTTGTGTTGTGACAAGGTGGGGGGTGGTATACAGAAGATAGCCCTATTTGGTAAAAGATCAAGTCCATATTATGGCAAGAACAGCTCAAATAAGCAAAGAGAAATGTGAAGTTCAGTCAATCCGGAAAATGTCAAGAACTTCACCTGGAAGCGCTTTCTAAAGGACACCAATAAGAAGAGGCTTGCTTGGGCCAAGAAACACGAGCAATGTTAATTAGACCTGTGGAAATCTATCCTTTGGTCTGATTAGTACAAATTTTAGATTTTTGGTTCCAACCGCTGTGTTTTTGTGAGACGCAGAGTAGGTGAACGCATGATCTCCGCATGTGTGGTTCCCACCGTGAAGCATGGAGGAGGAGGTGTGATGATGTGGGGGTGCTTTGCTGGTGACACTGTCTGTGATTTATTTAGAATTCAAGGCACACTTAACCATCATGGCTACCACAGCATTCTGCAGCAATACACCATCCCATCTGGTTTGCCCGTAGCTGGTTGAGACAATGCCAAGAGTGTACAAAGCTATAATCAAGGCAACGGGTGGCTAATTTGAAGAATCTAAAATCTAAAAAATATTTAGATTTGTTTAACACTTTTTTTTGGTTACTACATCAAATCAAATCAAATTTATTTATATAGCCCTTCGTACATAAGCTGATATCTCAAAGTGCTGTACAGAAACCCAGCCTAAAACCCCAAACAGCAAGCAATGCAGGTGTAAAAGCACGGTGGCAAGGAAAAACTCCCTAGAAAGGCCAAACCAAGGAAGAAACCTAGAGAGGAACCAGGCTATGTGGGGTGGCCAGTCCTCTTCTGGCTGTGCCGTGTGGAGATTATAACAGAACATGGCCAAGATGTTCAAATGTTCATAAATGACCAGCATGGTCAAATAATAATAATCACAGGCAGAACAGTTGAAACTGGAACAGCAGCACGGCCAGGTGGACTGGGGACAGCAAGGAGTCATCATGTCAGGTAGTCCTGAGGCATGGTCCTAGGGCTCAGGTCCTCCGAGAGAGAGAAAGAGAGAATTAGAGAGAGCATACTTAAATTCACACAGGACACCGGATAGGACAGGAGAAGTATTCCAGATATAAACTGACCCTAGCCCCCCGACACATAAACTACTGCAGCATAAATACTGGAGGCTGATACATGATTCTATATGTGTTATTTCATAGTTTTGATGTCTTCACTATTATTCTACAATGTAGAACATTTGAATGAGTAGGTGTGTCCCAACTTTTGACTGGTACTGAACACATTCTTATTGATGTTATGAGCTGTGTTGTTAGTCGATCCATAGTTGATATTCCTGCTCTACGTTTATGTTTAGTTGGTACTGCAGCAGAAGTAGCAGGGTAGGGTTGTAGATATGGATTTGTAGAATGTGGGGTGCCACAGAGAGGAACGCTCTCCCACTTTCTGGTTACATAATTCAGGACCCCCCATTGGACGAATTGTGTATTGTGATGTAAGAGGCCTGACACAATAGAAATACTACTGTACGACATGATTTATATCTACTATAGCAAATCAGTTTGGGTCTCGCTGAAAGGGGTCCTATGCAGTTATGTTACACTAGATCTATAGCATGCCTTCTGATGGAGGATATGTGTGTGTGCGAATGTGTGTTTCTCACATTTGTATGTGTGTATACAGCACATATGTCAGAGTCAAGGCCCGCGGGCCACATCCGGCCCGCAAGAAGGTTTTTTACGGCCCCTGGGATGATCTTGATTTATTATTAGAACCGGCCCGCAGCAAGCCGGCAGCCCGCAGATCTTTTACACGCACCAATACTACATTTCCCACAATGCAAAGGTGACGCACCGAGCAGTAGGCTGCTTCATTTCAATATTTATTGGCACAGCAGTCGTCAGCATCACAGTAAAATTAACTTTCAGATACCCATCAAAAATGGCAAAACGGAAGGTGGATACTGAGAACCGGGGGTTTCAAACAAGGTGGGAGTCGGAGTATATGTTCACGAAGGTAGCTGGAAAACCTGTGTGTCTTCTGTGTGGAGAAAGTGTGGCGGTACTGAAAGAGTATAATCTGAGACGACATTATGAAACGAAACACGCGGACACACACGCGGACGCAACTGTCAAGGCCAGTTTTATTTTGGCAGAAGAGATCGCTAAATCAGCCCGGCCATTTACGGAGGGGGATTTCATCAAAAACTGCATGATTAAAGTTTGTGACGAAGTTTGCCCAGAAAAAAGGCAACTCTTTTTAAATGTGAGTCTGAGCAGAAACACCATTGCCGAGAGAGTAGACCAGTTGTCCATCAATCTAAAAGAGCAGCTTGTGAAAAAGGGAAAAGATTTTATTGCATATTCCTTGGCTGTGGATGAGAGCACCGACATTTCTGACATTGCCCAGTTGTCAATTTTCATCCGCGGAGTGGACTCCAACCTAAGCGTGACAGAGGAGTTTTTGGCTTTACGTCCTATGCATGGCACAACTACGGGGCATGATTTGTATGAAGAGGTGTCAAGATGTGTAAATGAGATGGAGCTGCCTTGGGAAAAACTCGTGGGTTTGACAACCGACGGAGCACCTGCGATGTGTGGACACAGGAGCGGACTGGTGGCGAAGATACGGGAAAAGATGCAAGAGGAAAACGCGACAGGTGAGCTGACAGCTTATCATTGTATCATACACCAGGAAGCGTTGTGCGGTAAAGCCTTGAAAATGGAGCATGTAATGAGCATCATCACGCGCACAGTTAACTTTATCAGAGCCAAAGGTTTGAATCACCGCCAGTTCAAGGCATTTCTGACGGAGTTAGAAACGGAGCATGGTGATTTGCCTTATCACACAGAGGTGCGATGGCTAAGCCAGGGAAAGGTGCTTCAAAGATGTTTCGAGCTTCGTGAGGAGATTTGTCTGTTCTTGGACAGCAAAGGGAAAGACACAACACAACTCCGAGACGAAATGTTTCTGTGTGAAATGGCTTTTCTGTGTGACATTACGAGTCATCTGAATGCAATAAACTTGCAGCTGCAGGGTCGGGATCGTGTCATCTCTGATATGTACAGTACAGTGAAGGCATTTAAAACCAAACTGACTCTGTGGGAGACGCAGATGCGGAAAGAAAATTTGAGCCACTTTCCCAGCTGCCAGACCATGAAAGAGAAGCTCTCTACCAGTGCGTTCCCGAGCACACAGTTGGCTGATAAAATAGGTATGCTTGCCGCTGACTTTCGACGCCGATTTGCTGACTTTGAAGCACAAAAAAGCAGGTTGGAACTGCTCGGTAACCCATTTGCTGTTGACGTGGAAAGCTCACCACCAAACCTCCAAATGGAGTTGATTGACCTCCAATGCAATGATGCACTGAGGGCAAAATATGCGGCAGTGGGTGCTGCGGAGTTCGCCCGTTTCCTCCCCGGCACAATGCCCCAGCTGCGCATCCAGGCTGCTCAAACGTTGTCTATGTTTGGCAGCACATACCTGTGTGAACAACTGTTTTCTTTGATGAACCTGAACAAAACATCACACAGAAGTCGACTTACTGCTGAACACCTCCACTCAATTCTGAGGATTTCTTCAGCTCAGAGCCTTACCCCGAACATTGATGAACTTGTGGAAAAGATGGGACACCACCAAGTATCACCCTCAACCTCAAACAAGTGAACATTACTGTGCAATCACATATTTAGAGTTTTTACTCAGTTCAAGTTTAAAAGTTAAAATTTAATATTTGTTTTCACTGCATGTTACTTCTCCTTAAACAAAGTGTTGTTTTTGATTAATAGATTTTTGCACTTTATTTTTTTGTATTTCAATCCAATTATATTTTAAAAATATTTCAGTTGAGTGGATGATAGAAAATTGCTATTATTGTTTTTTCTTTGAAGTAAATTTAGCCCACTTTTGCTAAAATAGAAAATATAGTCTACTGATGGTGCCTTGAATACCGGTTTCTTTCATTTAATGTTCATGTTATGGGGATATTTATATAAAGGAAATTTGTCTTTTGTGTCTGTTGAAAATTAAAGATTACTGACAGAGCCATAAGAAAATATTGCTTTATTTATCTGATCATATTGTAATATATTTGTTAGGTTTTCAGTAGGTTCAATTAGGTTCACTAGACTATATGCGTCATTTAAAAATGTTTCAATGAACATTCGAACAGTCCGGCCCTCGTCTTGTAGCTGATTTTTTTATTTGGCCCTCCGTCCATTTGACTTTGACACCCCTGGTATACAGTGTCTTCTGAAAGTATTCAGACCCCTTCCCTTTTCCCACATTTTGCTAGGTTACAGCCTTAGTCTAACACTGATTAAATATTTTTTTCCCTCATCAATGTACACACAATACCCATAATGACGAAGCAAAAAATGATGATTTGGAAAGACACACACCTGTCTGTATAAGGTTCCAAAGTTGACAGTGCATGTCAGAGAAAAAACCAAGCCATGATGTTGAAGGAATTGTCCGAAGATCTCTGAGAAAGGATTGTGTCAAGGCATAGATCTGGGGAAGGGTACCAAGACATTTCTGCAGCATTGAAGGTCCCTAAAAAAACAGTGGCCTCCACCATTCTTAAATGGTTGAAGTTTGGAACCACCAAGACTCTTCCCAGAGCTGGTCGCCTGGCCAAACTGAGCAATCGGGGGAGAAGGGTCTTGGTCAGGAAGGTGACCAAGAACCTGATGGTCACTCTGACAGAGCTCTAGGGTTCCTCTGTGGAGATGGGAAAACCTTCCAGAAGGACAACCATCTCTGCAGCACTCCAGTAATCAGCCCTTTATGGTAGAGTGGCCAGACGGAAGACACTCCTCAGTAAAAGGCACTTGACAGCCCGCTTGGAGTTTGCCAAAAGGCACCTAAAGGACTCTCAGACCATGAGAAACAGGATTGTCTGGTCTGATGAAACCAAGATTGAAATCTTTGGCCTGAATGCCAAGCGGCACATCTGGAGGAAACCTCTCTACGGTGAAACATGGTGGTGGCAGCATCAGTAGGTGGTAGGTGACTTCCGGCGCCGACAGAGATGGCCGCCTCGCTTCGCGTTCCTAGGAAACTATGCAGTTTTTAGTTTTTTTACGTGTTATTTCTTACATTAGTACCCCAGGTCATCTTAGGTTTCATTACATACAGTCGAGAAGAACTACTGAATATAAGATCAGCGTCAACTCACCATCAGTACGACCAAGAATATGTTTTTCGCGACGCAGATCCTGTGTTCTGCCTTACAAACAGGACAACGGAGTGGATCCTATGCAGCGACCCAAAAAAACGACTCCGAAAGAGAGGGAAACGAGGCGGTCTTCTGGTCAGACTCCGGAGACGGGCACACCGTGCACCACTCCCTAGCATTCTTCTTGCCAATGTCCAGTCTCTTGACAACAAGGTTGATGAAATCCGAGCAAGGGTAGCATTCCAGAGGGACATCAGAGACTGTAACGTCCTTTGCTTCACTGAAACATGGCTCACTGGAGAGACTCTATCCGAAGCGGTGCAGCCAACGGGTTTCTCCACGCATCGCGCTGACAGAAACAAACATCTTTCTGGTAAGAAGAGGGGCGGGGGCGTATGCCTCATGGCCAACGTGACATGGTGTGATGAAAGAAACATACAGGAACTCAAATCCTTCTGTTCACCTGATTTAGAATTCCTCACAATCAAATGTAGACCGCATTATCTACCAAGAGAATTCTCTTCGATTATAATCACAGCCGTATATATCTCCCCCCAAGCAGACACATCGATGGCTCTGAACGAACTTTATTTAACTCTCTGCAAACTGGAAACGATTTATCCGGAGGCTGCATTCATTGTAGCTGGGGATTTTAACAAGGCTAATCTGAAAAAAAGACTCCCTAAATTTTATCAGCATATCGATTGCGCAACCAGGGGTGGAAAGACCTTGGATCATTGTTACTCTAACTTCCGCGACGCATATAAGGCCCTGCCCCGCCCCCCTTTCGGAAAAGCTGACCACGACTCCAATTTGTTGATCCCTGCCTACAGACAGAAACTAAAACAAGAGGCTCCCACGCTGAGGTCTGTCCAACGCTGGTCCGAACCAAGCTGACTCCACACTCCAAGACTGCTTCCATCACGTGGACTGGGAGATGTTTCGTATTGCGTCAGATAACAACATTGACGAATACGCTGATTCGGTGTGCGAGTTCATTAGAACGTGCGTTGAAGATGTCGTTCCCATAGCAACGATTAAAACATTCCCTAACCAGAAACCGTGGATTGATGGCAGCATTCGTGTGAAACTGAAAGCGCGAACCACTGCTTTTAATCAGGGCAAGGTGTCTGGTAACATGACTGAATACAAACAGTGCAGCTATTCCCTCCGCAAGGCTATCAAACAAGCTAAGCGCCAGTACAGAGACAAAGTAGAATCTCAATTCAACGGCTCAGACACAAGAGGCATGTGGCAGGGTCTACAGTCAATCACGGACTACAGGAAGAAATCCAGCCCAGTCACGGACCAGGATGTCTTGCTCCCAGGCAGACTAAATAACTTTTTTGCCCGCTTTGAGGACAATACAGTGCCACTGACACGGCCTGCAACGAAAACATGCGGTCTCTCCTTCACTGCAGCCGAGGTGAGTAAGACATTTAAACGTGTTAACCCTCGCAAGGCTGCAGGCCCAGACGGCATCCCCAGCCGCGCCCTCAGAGCATGCGCAGACCAGCTGGCCGGTGTGTTTACGGACATATTCAATCAATCCCTATACCAGTCTGCTGATCCCACATGCTTCAAGAGGGCCACCATTGTTCCTGTTCCCAAGAAACCTAAGGTAACTGAGCTAAACGACTACCGCCCCGTAGCACTCACATCCGTCATCATGAAGTGCTTTGAGAGACTAGTCAAGGACTATATCACCTCCACCCTACCTGACACCCTAGACCCACTCCAATTTGCTTACCGCCCAAATAGGTCCACAGACGATGCAATCTCAACCACACTGCACACTGCCCTAACCCATCTGGACAAGAGGAATACCTATGTGAGAATGCTGTTCATCGACTACAGCTCGGCATTCAACACCATAGTACCCTCCAAGCTCGTCATCAAGCTCGAGACCCTGGGTCTCGACCCCGCCCTGTGCAACTGGGTACTGGACTTCCTGACGGGCCGCCCCCAGGTGGTGAGGGTAGGCAACAACATCTCCTCCCCGCTGATCCTCAACACTGGGGCCCCACAAGGGTGCGTTCTGAGCCCTCTCCTGTACTCCCTGTTCACCCACGACTGCGTGGCCACGCACGCCTCCAACTCAATCATCAAGTTTGCGGACGACACAACAGTGGTAGGCTTGATTACCAACAACGACGAGACGGCCTACAGGGAGGAGGTGAGGGCCCTCGGAGTGTGGTGTCAGGAAAATAACCTCACACTCAACGTCAACAAAACTAAGGAGATGATTGTGGACTTCAGGAAACAGCAGAGGGAACACCCCCCTATCCACATCGATGGAACAGTAGTGGAGAGGGTAGCAAGTTTTAAGTTCCTCGGCATACACATCACAGACAAACTGAATTGGTCCACTCACACAGACAGCATCGTGAAGAAGGCGCATCAGCGCCTCTTCAACCTCAGGAGGCTGAAGAAATTCGGCTTGTCACCAAAAGCACTCACAAACTTCTACAGATGCACAATCGAGAGCATCCTGGCGGGCTGTATCACCGCCTGGTATGGCAACTGCACCGCCCTCAACCGTAAGGCTCTCAAGAGGGTAGTGAGGTCTGCACAACGCATCACCGGGGGCAAACTACCTGCCCTCCAGGACACCTACACCACCCGATGTCACAGGAAGGCCATAAAGATCATCAAGGACATCAACCACCCGAGCCACTGCCTGTTCACCCCGCTATCATCCAGAAGGCGAGGTCAGTACAGGTGCATCAAAGCTGGGACCGAGAGACTGAAAAACAGCTTCTATCTCAAGGCCATCAGACTGTTAAACAGCCACCACTAACACTGAGTGGCTGCTGCCAACACACTGACACTGACTCAACTCCAGCCACTTTAATAATGGGAATTGATGGGAAATGATGTAAATATATCACTAGCCACTTTAAACAATGCTACCTTATATAATGTTACTTACCCTACATTATTCATCTCATATGCATACGTATATACTGTACTCTATATCATCGACTGTATCCTTATGTAATACATGTATCACTAGCCACTTTAAACTATGCCACTTTGTTTACATACTCATCTCATTTGTACATACTGTACTCGATACCATCTACTGTATCTTGCCTATGCTGCTCTGTACCATCACTCATTCATATATCCTTATGTACATATTCTTTATCCCCTTACACTGTGTACAAGCGGCAGGGTAGCCTAGTGGTTAGAGCGTTGGACTAGTAACCGGAAGGTTGCGAGTTCAAACCCCCGAGCTGACAAGGTACAAATCTGTCGTTCTGCCCCTGAACAGGCAGTTAACCCACTGTTCCCAGGCCGTCATTGAAAATAAGAATTTGTTCTTAACTGACTTGCCTGGTTAAATAAAGGTAAAAAAAAAAAAAAAACAAGACAGTAGTTTTGGAATTGTTAGTTAGATTACTTGTTATTACTGCATTGTCGGAACTAGAAGCACAAGCATTTCGCTACACTCGCATTAACATCTGCTAACCGGAAAATAGCTGTGCAGAAACGTTCCACATCCATCCTGACAGCGCTTGAGTGGATCTGGAGAGAAGAATAGGAGAAACTCCCCAAATACAGGTTTGCCAAGCTTGTAGCGTAGTACCCAAGAAGACTCGAGGCTGTAATTGCTGCCAAAGGCGCTTCAACAAAGTACTGAGTAAAGGGCCTGAATGCTTATGTAAATGTGATTTTTCAGTTGATTATATTTGTGCATATAATGTCTAAAAACCTGTTTTTGCTTTGTTATTATGGGGTATTGTGTGTAGATTGAAAACTATTTAATCAATTTTAGAATGAGGCTGTAACCTAACAAAGGGGTCTGAATACTTCCTGACGGCTCTGTAAGTCTGTGTTAAAGAGTGTACATTAATGTGTGTGAGTTTGGTGAGGCTGTTAGATTGAGTCATCGGTCTCCTGGGTGACCAGAGGAGAAAGACACATGCTCCTTAAACATAGACATCAGCCCCAGACCAGCTGGTGTACACTGTCTGTCAACACTGTCCTGAGAGAGAGAGAGAGAGAGAGACTATAGCTCTCCCCAGGCATATTGCATTAGTGTGTGTTACATACAGGTTCGGTGCGTAGTGAGCAGTGTCAAGCCGTCATTAGCGCCCCTGTCACCCAGCCTCAGCTAATCTCTCTATAAAGCTCTGTTTGGAATACCCCAGCCTCAGCTGATCTCTCTATTAAGCCCTGTTTGGAATATCCCAGCCTCAGCTAATCTCTCTATTAAGCCCTGTTTGGAATATCCCAGCCTCAGCTGATCTCTCTATAAAGCCCTGTTTGGAATACCCCAGCCTCAGCTGATCTCTCTATTAAGCCCTGTTTGGAATATCCCAGCCTCAGCTGATCTCTCTATAAAGCCCTGTTTGGAATACCCCAGCCTCAGCTGATCTCTCTATTAAGCCCTGTTTGGAATACCCCAGCCTCAGCTAATCTCTCTATTAAGCCCTGTTTGGAATACTCCAGCCTCAGCTGATCTCTCTATTAAGCCCTGTTTGGAATACTCCAGCCTCAGCTAATCTCTCTATTAAGCCCTGTTTGGAATACCCCAGCCTCAGCTAATCTCTCTATAAAGCCCTGTTTGGAATACTCCAGCCTCAGCTGATCTCTCTATTAAGCCCTGTTTGGAATACCCCAGCCACATGTTCTGCACTGCTATTGACTAGCTCTGAGAGAGTGCTGATGGATTGATTGTGTATGTGTGTGTGTATGTGTGTGTGTGTGTGTGTGTGTGTGTGTCAGGGGTGTTGACAGAGTTAAACTGCCCTGACAAAGACGTTACCCAGCAGCCATAGTACTTATTCAGCTCACCCTTCTCCAGTTAACTCTCAGAGTTACTCTAAAACACTACAGTTTAATTTTGCAGTTTAAAACCTGTCACCCATTCACTCTCTGGGGACCACCCCTCACTCTGGTAGTACAGAGTTTAGTCAACTCAGGTCACGTCCCAAATGGTACCCGATTCCTCATATAGTGCACTACTTTTGACCATGACCCAGTGCACTATGAAGGCAATCTGTTTCCATTTGGTGTCCCTAGTTAGACCCTAGTTTAATTCTGTTTTCAGTCACTGCGACTGGCGTTAGACAGTAGTTTAAATCAAATCAAATCAAAGTTTATTTGTCACTCGCGCCGAATACAACAGGTGTAGACCTTACAGTAAAATGCTTCCTTACAGGTTCTAACTAATAGTGCAAAAAAGGTATTAGGTGAACAATAGGTAGGTAAAGAAATAAAAACAACTGTAAAAAGACAGTGAAAAACAGTAGCGAGGCTATAAAAGTAGTGAGGCTACATACAGACACCGGTTAGTCAGGCTGATTGAGGTAGTATGTACTGTACATGTAGATATGGTTAAAGTGACTATGCATATATGATGAACAGAGAGTAGCAGTAGCGTAAAGAGTGGTTGGTGGGTGGTGGGTGGTGGGACACAATGCAGATAGCCCAGTTAGCCAATTTGCAGGAGCACTGGTTGGTTGGGCCAATTGAGGTAGTATGTACATATGTACATGAATGTATAGCTAAAGTGACTGTGCATATATGATAAACAGAGAGTAGCAGCAGAGTAAAAGAGGGGTTGGGGGGAGGCACACAATGCAAATAGTCCAGATAGCCATTTGATTACCTGTTGAGTCAAATGGGTTGGGGGAAAAAATTGTTGAGAAGCCTTTTTGTCCTAGACTTGGCACTCCGCTACCGCTTGCCATGTGGTAGTAGAGAGAACAGTCTTTGACTGGGATGGTTGGGGTCTTTGACAATTTTTAGGGCCTTCCTCTGACACCGCCTGGTGTAGAAGTCCTGGATGGCAGGCAGTTTAGCCCCAGTGATGTACTGGGCCGTATGCACTACCCTCTGTAGTGACTTGCGATCGGAGACCGAGCAATTGCCGTACCAGGCAGTGATGCAACCAGCCAGGATGCTCTCGATGTTGCAGCTGTAAAACCTTTTGAGGATCTGAGGACCCATGCCAAATCTTTTTAGTTTCCTGAGGGGGAATAGGCTTTGTCGTGCCCTCTTCACGACTGTCTTGGTGTGTTTGGACCTTGTGTATGTTGACCTGTTTAAAGGTCTTACTCACGTCAGCTACGGAGAGAGAGTTATCACACAGTCGCAAGGAAAAGCTGATGCTCTCGTGCATACCTCAGTGTTGCTTGCCTCGAAGCGAGCATAAAAGTGATTTAGCTCATCTGGTAGGCTCGTGTCACTGGGCAGCTCGCGTCTGTGCTTCCCTTTGCAGTCTGTAATAGTTTGCAAGCCCATAAGACAAGCATCGGAGCTGGTGTAGTATGATTTAATCTTAGCCCTGTATAGACGCTTTGCCTGTTTGATGGTTCGCCACAGGGCATAGCAGGATTTCTTGTAAGCTTCTGGGTTAGAGTCCCACTCCTTGAAAGCGGCAGCTCTGCCCTTTAGCTCAGACCGAATGTTACCTGTAATCCATGGCTTCTGGTTGGGGTATGTACGTACAGTCACTGTGGGGACGACGTCCTCAATGCACTTATTGATAAAGCCAGTGATTGATGTGGTGTACTCCTCAATGCCATCGGAAGAATCCCGGAACATGTTCCAGTCTGTGATAGCAAAACAGTCCTGTAGTTTAGCATCTGCTTCATCTGACCACTTTTTTATAGACCGAGTCACTGGTGCTTCCTGCTTTAATTTTTGCTTGTAAGCAGGAATCAGGAGGATAGAGTTGTGGTCGGATTTACCAAATGGAGAGCGAGGGAAAGCTTTGTATGCGTCTCTGTGTGTGGAGTAAAGGGGATCTAGAATTTTTTTCCCTCTGGTTGCACATTTAACATGTTGATAGAAATTTGGTAGAACATATTTAAGTTTCCCTGCATTAACCTTTTGCGTGTAGGGGGCAGTATTTTTGTTTTTGGCTAAAACACATACCCATTTGAAACTGCCTATTTCTCAGCCCCAGAAACTAGAATATGCATATAATTGTCAGATTAGGATAGAAAAGTTTCCAAAACTGTAAAAATATTGTCTGTGAGTATAACAGAACTGATATTGCAGGCAGAAACCTGAGGAAAATCCAATCAGGAAGTGCCTCTTATTTTGAAACCTCTCTGTTCCTATGCAAGCCTATCCTTCATTTAAAGGGATATCAACCAGATTCCTTTTTCTAAGGCTTCCCTAAGGTGTCAACAGTCTTTAGACATAGTTTCAAGCTTTTATTTTGAAAAATGAGCGAGAAAGATCACATTGCATAAGTGGATAGGTGGGGGCTCTCAGAGTGAGTTTTGCGTAACAGAGTAAAGCGGCCATTGTTTCTCCCGGTCCTATTGAAAAACCTACACACCCGGTTGATATATTATCGAATATATATTTTAAAAACAACCTGAGGATTGATTATAAAAAACGTTTGACATGTTTCTGTGGACATTATGGATATTATTTAGAATTTTCGTCTGCGTTGTCATGACCGCTCTTTCCTGTGGATTTCTGAACATAACGCGACAAACAAACGGAGGTATTTTGGGTATAAAAATAATATTTTTTGTAATCTTATTTGACTGTGGCGCTATGCTATTGAGCGGTTGCTGATAACAATTATCCCGCTTAATTGATGGGTAGCGTCAAGAAGTTAACCTCTCTAGGGTATGTGGGACGCTAGCGTCCCACCTGGCCAACATCCAGTGAGATTGCAGAGCGCCAAATTCAAATACAGAAATACTCATTATAAAAATTCAGAAAAGATACAACTATTTTACATATGTTTAAAGACAAACCTCTATTGAATCCAACCACGGTGTCAGATTTAAAAAATGCTCTATGGCGAAAGCACACCTTACAATTATTTGAGAACATAGCCCAGCAGACAAATCATTACAAACAGTAACCAGAAAAGTAGAAAAGTTACACAAGTCAGAAATAGAGATACAATTAATCACTTACCTTTGATGATCTTCATATGTTTGCACTCAGAAGTTAATTTATTCAATAAATGTTCCATTTGTTCGATAAAGTCTTTCTTTATATCCGAAAACCTCAATTTTCTTCAGTAATCCAGAGGCTCAAACGCAGTCACAACAGGCAGACAAAAAAAAATCTCAATTGAATCCGTAAAGTTCATAGAAACATGTCAAACGATGTTCATATTCAATCCTCATGTTGTTTTGAGCCTAAATAATTGATAATATTTGAACCGGACAATAACGTCGTCAATATAAAAGGTGAACAAGAAAGGCATTCTCTTGGTAGCGCACATGAAAAAGCTTTGTAACACGGCAGGGTCCACTCATTCAGACTGCTCTTACTCCCTCATTTTTCAGAATACAAGCCTGAAACAATTTCTAAAGACTGTTGACATCTAGTGGAAGGCATAGGAACAATTTGAGTCCTAAGTCAATGGATACTGTAACGGCATTGAATAGAAAACTACACACAAAAAAATCCTACTTCCTGAATGGATTTTTCTCAGGTTTTCGCCTGCCAAATCAGTTCTGTTATACTCACAGACATTATTTTAACAGTTTTGGAAACTTTAGAGTGTTTTCTATCTATCTATCTATCTATCTATTATATGCATATCCTATCTTCTGGGCCTGAGTAGATGTCCGTTTAATTTGAGCACGCTTTTCATCCAAAATTCCAAATGCTGCCCCCTACCCTAGAGAAGTTAAAATCTCTGGCCACTAGGAGTGCCGCCTCTGGGTGAGTGGTTTCCTGTTTGCTTATTTCCTTATACAGCTGACTGAGTGCAGTCTAAGTGCCAGCATCTGTGGTGGTAAATAAACAGCCATGAAAAGTATAGCTGAAAACTCTCTAGGCAAGTAGTGTGGCCTGCAATTTATCACAATATACTCTACTTCAGGCGAGCAAAATCTAGAGACTTCCTCAGATTTCGTGCACCTGCTGTTGTTTACAAATATTCACAGACCGCCCCCTCTTGTCTTGCTGTTCTATCTTGACGGTGCAGCGTATATCCCGCTAGCTGAATATCCATGTCGTCATTCAGCCACGATTCCATGAAACATAGGATATTACAGTTTTTTATGTCCTATTGGTAGGATAGATCATACCTCGTCTAATTTATTGTCCAATGATTGCACGTTGGCGAGTAATATTGACTGTAACGGCAGCTTTCCCACTCGCCTTCTGTGGATCCTCACGAGACATCCCGCTCTGTGTCCCCTGTACCTGCGTTTCTTCCTCTTGCAAATAACAGGGATGTTGGCCCTGTCGGGTGTTTGGAGAATGTCCTGTGCGTCTTGCTTGTTGAAGAAAAAAACGTTGTTGTTATGAGCCTCCTTAAAGGAGGGAGGTGCAGGAATCAGGAGCAGGAGAACAAGGAAGTCCCAGTGGCACAATCGTTTATTTAAGACGTCCCAACTCAGGAACAACATGGGGGAGAATCCGCACAAAAGAGGTCGCCACACACAGGGAAATAAACGTTACACTCGGAGGAGAAACCTCTACTCCTAAACACATACCAAACCGGTACAACTGCCGTGAGAAAGAAAACCCCGTGGTGCAGACAATAGGTAACAAAGATACCACAGCAAACAATCCCGCACAAAGACTAGCAGGCAACGGAGGTAAATAGACCCCCCGAAATCAACTAATAGGACACAGGTGTAAACAATACAGACAGACACAAACTAAAAGGAAAAATGGATCAGTGGCAGGTAGTAGGCCGGCGACGACGACCGCCGAGCACCGCCCGAACAGGGAGAGGAGCCACCTTCGGTGGAAGTCGTGACAGTTGTCTAATCCGAGGTGAGTGATCACTGTCCTGATATCCAGAAGCTTTTTTTGCCCGTAAGATACGGTTGCAGAAACGTTATGAACAAAATAAGTTACAAATAACTCAAAAAAAAATTGGTTGGGCGCCCATAAAACTTCTGCCATTTCTTCTGCCGCCATTTGGAACATAACTTCAGTTTACAGGACTTCACTGTGGATGTTAGATATCTAAAACACATTGTGAAGTCCTGTAAACTGAGGTGGTGTCCCTAGTTAGACCCTAGTTTAATTCTGTTTTCAGTAGCAGTATGTTCGGTGTTAAACCCTAGTTTAATTCTGTTTTCAGTAGCAGTATGTTCGGTGTTATACCCTAGTTTACTTCTGTTTTCAGTAGCAGTATGTTCTGTGTTAGACCCTAGTTTAATTCTGTTTTCAGTAGCAGTATGTTCGGTGTTAAACCCTAGTTTAATTCTGTTTTCAGTAGCAGTATGTTCTGTGTTAGACCCTAGTTTAATTTTGTTTTCAGTAGTAGTATGTTCGGTGTTAGACCCTAGTTTAATTCTGTTTTCAGTAGCAGTATGTTCGGTGTTATACCCTAGTTTAATTCTGTTTTCAGTAGCAGTATGTTCGGTGTTAATAAACCCTAGTTTAATTCTGTTTTCAGTAGCAGTATGTTCGGTGTTATACCCTAGTTTACTTCTGTTTTCAGTAGCAGTATGTTCTGTGTTAGACCCTAGTTTAATTCTGTTTTCAGTAGCAGTATGTTCAGTGTTAAACCCTAGTTTAATTCTGTTTTCAGTAGCAGTATGTTCAGTGTTATACCCTAGTTTAATTCTGTTTTCAGTAGCAGTATGTTCGGTGTTAATAAACCCTAGTTTAATTCTGTTTTCAGTAGCAGTAAGTTAGGTGTTAGACCGTAGTTTAATTCTGTGATTCCAGTTGCGGTCCGTTTGGTGCTTGACCCTACACCCTTAGAAAAAAGGGTTCCAAAAGGGTTTCTTTGGCTGTCCCCATAGGATAACCATTTTTGGTTCCAGGTAAGACCCTTTTTGGTTCCAGCTAGAACCCTCTGTGGAAAGGATTCTACATGGAACCCAAAAGGGTTCTACCTAACACCAAAAATGTTATACCTGGAACCAAAAAGGGTTCTTCAAAGGGTTTAATTCTGTGTTTTAAGTATTAGTCCGTTAAATCTTTGACCTTAGTTTAATTATCTGTTGATGGAAGCTATTTGATGTTGTAGAATGAACACATCCAGGTAATGGCTCTGGTGTGAGAGGTATGGATGGGTCTGAGAGTGGACTGACAAAGTTAGTTTGGCTCTCACAAGTCCCTTACTCCCCTAGGATCCTTAAAATGCTGTCCACTGCAACCTGGGTGTGTGTGTTTGTGTGTGTGTTTCTCTCAGGTCTGGTCATTTAACCTCCATCTCTCTCTCTGATCGGTGTTACCCAACCAACCCTAAGGGAATACACAACCCACTCAGACCACAGCTCACACACACACACACACGCACGCACGCACGCACGCACGCACGCACACATACACACACACACACGCTCAAATGCACGGACAGAAGCAACTAGCTCTCACAGTCTCATGTCAGACATTCATCCATTTTTCTCAAAAGTCACATTTCAAAGTTATTGCAAACATCACATTTTGAAGTGTTTAATGTTAGGTTTAGGCATTATCTCCAAAATGTTAAGGTTAGGCATTAACTCAGAATGGTTAAGGTAAGGCATTAACTCAGAATGGGAGAGAGACAGAGAGAGAGAGACAGAGATAGACGGTAGAGAGAGAGGGGGCAGAGAGAGAAAGAGGGTATAGAGAGAAAGAGAGTGAGACAGAGACAGAGAGAGAGAAGGAGAGGGTAGAAAGAGAGAGAGAGAGAGAGAGTAGAGAGAGGGTAAAGAGAAGTTTGAGAGAGAGAGAGAGAGGGTAGAGAGAGGTAGAGGAGAGGGTAGAGAGAGGGTAGAGAGAGGGTAGTGAGAGGTAGAGAGAGGTAGATAGAGGGTAAAGAGAGGGTAGAGAGAGAGACAGAGGGTAGAGAGGTAGAGGAGAGGGTAGAGAGAGGGTAGTGAGAGGGTAGAGAGAGGTAGAGAGAGGGTAGTGAGAGGTAGAGAGAGGGTAGCGAGAGGTAGAGAGAGGGTAGAGAGAGAGAGGGTAGAGAGAGGGACAGAGGGTATTGAGAGAGAGACAGAAGGTAGAGAGAGAGTAGAGAGAGGTAGAGAGAGGGACAGAGGGTAGAGAGAGGTATAGGAGAGGGTAGAGAGAGGGTAGTGAGAGGGTAGAGAGAGGTAGAGGAGAGGGTAGAGAGAGGGTAGTGAGAGGTAGAGAGAGGTAGATAGAGGGTAAAGAGAGGGTAGAGAGAGAGACAGAGGGTAGAGAGGTAGAGGAGAGGGTAGAGAGAGGGTAGTGAGAGGGTAGAGAGAGGTAGAGAGAGGGTGGAGAGAGGTAGAGAGAGGGTGGAGAGACAGATAGAGGGTAGAGAGGGGTAGAGGAGAGCGAGGTGGAGAGAAAGGGTAGAGAGAGACAGAGAAAGGGCAGAGTGAGAGAAGGGTAGAGAGCGAGAGACAGAGATAGAAAGGGTAGAGAGAGAGAGACAGAGAGGGTAGAGAGAGAGGGGGTAGAGAGAGAGAGAGAGACAGAGAAAGGGCAGAGTGAGAGAAGGGTAGAGAGAGAGAGGGGGGGTAGAGAGATAATGGTAGAAAGAGAGAGACAGAGAGGGTATAGAGATAATGGTAGAAAGAGAGAGACAGAGAGGGTATAGAGATAATGGTAGAAAGAGAGAGAGAGAGAGGGTATAGAGATAATGGTAGAAAGAGAGAGACAGAGAGGGTATAGAGATAATGGTAGAAAGAGAGAGAGAGAGAGGGTATAGAGATAATGGTAGAAAGAGAGAGAGAGGGTATAAAGATAATGGTATAGAGAGAGAGAGGGTATAGAGATAATGGTAGAAAGAGAGAGAGAGAGGGTATAGAGATAATGGTGGAAAGAGAGAGAGAGAGGGTATAGAGATAATGGTATAGCGCGAGAGAGAGGGTATAGAGATAATGGTAGAAAGAGCGAGAGAGAGGGTATAGAGATAATGGTAGAAAGAGAGAGAGAGAGGGTATAGAGATAATGGTAGAAAGAGAGCGAGAGAGGGTATAGAGATAATGGTATATAGAGAGAGAGAGGGTATAGAGATAATGGTAGAAAGAGAGAGAGAGAGGGTATAGAGATAATGGTAGAAAGAGAGAGAGAGAGATGGTATAGAGATAATGGTAGAAAGAGAGAGAGAGAGGGTATAGAGATAATGGTATAGAGAGAGAGAGAGAGGGTATAGAGATAATGGTAGAAAGACAGAGAGAGAGGGTATAGAGATAATGGTATAGAGAGAGAGAGGGTATAGAGATAATGGTAGAAAGAGAGAGAGAGAGGGTATAGAGATAATGGTATAGAGAGAGAGAGAGGGTATAGAGACAATGGTAGAAAGAGAGAGAGAGAGGGTATAGAGATAATGGTAGAAAGAGAGAGAGAGAGGGTATAGAGATAATGGTAGAGAGAGAGAGAGAGGGTATAGAGATAATGGTAGAGAGAGAGAGAGAGGGTATAGAGATAATGGTAGAGAGAGAGAGAGAGAGAGAGGGTATAGAGATAATGGTATAGAGAGAAAGAGAGGGTATAGAGATAATGGTATAGAGAGAGAGAGGGTATAGAGATAATGGTTTAGAGAGAGAGAGAGGGTATAGAGATAATGGTATAGAGAGAGAGAGGGTATAGAGATAATGGTATAGAGAGAGAGAGAGGGTATAGAGATAATGGTATAGAGAGAGAGAGAGGGTATAGAGATAATGGTATAGAGAGAGAGAGGGTATAGAGATAATGGTAGAAAGAGAGAGAGAGAGGGTATAGAGATAATGGTATAGAGAGAGAGAGGGGGTATAGAGATAATGGTAGAAAGAGAGAGAGGGAGGGTATAGAGATAATGGTAGAAAGAGAGAGACAGAGGGTATAGAGATAATGGTAGAAAGAGAGAGAGAGGGTATAGAGATAATGGTAGAAAGAGAGAGAGAGGGTATAGAGATAATGGTAGAAAGAGAGAGATAGAGGGTATAGAGATAATGGTAGAAAGAGAGAGAGAGGGTATATAGATAATGGTAGAAAGAGAGAGAGAGAGGGTATAGAGATAATGGTTGAGAGAGAGAGAGAGGGTATAGAGATAATGGTAGAGAGAGAGAGAGAGAGGGTATAGAGATAATGGTAGAGAGAGAGAGAGGGTATAGAGATAATGGTAGAAATAAAGAGAGAGAGGGTATAGAGATAATGGTAGAAAGAGAGAGAGAGGGTATAGAGATAATGGTAGAAAGAGAGAGAGAGGGTATAGAGATAATGGTAGAAAGAGAGAGAGAGAGAGAGAGGGGGTATAGAGATAATGGTAGAAAGAGAGAGAGAGAGGGTATAGAGATAATGGTAGAAAGAGAGAGAGAGGGTATAGAGATAATGGTAGAAAGAGAGAGAGAGGGTATAGAGATAATGGTAGAAAGAGAGAGAGAGAGGGTATAGAGATAATGGTAGAAAGAGAGAGAGAGGGTATAGAGATAATGGTAGAAAGAGAGTGAGAGAGGGTATAGAGATAATGGTAGAAAGAGAGAGAGAGGGTATAGAGATAATGGTAGAAAGAGAGAGAGAGGGTATAGATATAATGGTAGAAAGAGAGAGAGAGGGTATAGAGATAATGGTAGAAAGAGAGAGAGAGGGTATAGAGATAATGGTAGAAAGAGAGAGAGAGGGTATAGAGATAATGGTATAGAGAGAGAGAGGGTATAGAGATAATGGTAGAAAGAGAGAGAGAGGGTATAGAGATAATGGTAGAAAGAGAGAGAGAGGGTATAGAGATAATGGTAGAAAGAGAGAGAGAGGGTATATAGATAATGGTATAGAGAGAGAGAGAGAGGGTATAGAGATAATGGTAGAAAGAGAGAGAGAGGGTATAGAGATAATGGTAGAAAGAGAGAGAGAGAGAGAGAGGGTATAGAGATAATGGTATAGAGAGAGAGGGTATAGAGATAATGGTAGAAAGAGAGAGAGAGAGAGGGTATAGAGATAATGGTTTAGAGAGAGAGAGAGGGTATAGAGATAATGGTATAGAGAGAGAGAGGGTATAGAGATAATGGTATAGAGAGAGAGAGAGGGTATAGAGATAATGGTATAGAGAGAGAGAGAGGGTATAGAGATAATGGTATAGAGAGAGAGAGGGTATAGAGATAATGGTAGAAAGAGAGAGAGAGAGGGTATAGAGATAATGGTATAGAGAGAGAGAGGGGGTATAGAGATAATGGTAGAAAGAGAGAGAGGGAGGGTATAGAGATAATGGTAGAAAGAGAGAGAGAGAGAGGGTATAGAGATAATGGTAGAAAGAGAGAGAGGGAGAGGGTATAGAGATAATGGTAGAAAGAGAGAGACAGAGAGGGTATAGAGATAATGGTAGAAAGAGAGAGAGGGAGAGGGTATAGAGATAATGGTAGAAAGAGAGAGAGGGAGAGGGTATAGAGATAATGGTAGAAAGAGAGAGAGAGAGAGATTTATATATTTTTTATTTTTATTTTTATATTGTAAATATCCAAAATAGGCCTTGGCAATATGTACATTGTTACTTCATGCCAATAAAGCAAATTATTATTATTATTACAATAAAGCGAATCTATTATTGAATAGAGGATAGAGAGGATAGAGAGAAAGAGCGAGAGAGAACACACAGAGGAGAGAGAGATGGAAGAGGTGGAGTACGGAAAGAGGAGTGGAGAGAGAGAATGAGAGAAAGAGTGGTGAAAGAGGAGTGTGGGGTTATTGATGCATGGAGGCCTGTTCAGTCCATTTGCACCTCATCATCAGCAGAGCAGAACACTACCATTCTAATGGACAACGTGTGTGTGTGTGTGTGTGTGTGTGTGTGTTTGTGTGTGTGTGTGCGTGCGTGTTCTCTGCCCATTTGTTGCTCTAACTTCCTCCATTTAACCTTTTCTTTCTCTTTCTATAAGCTTGGCAGTAACTGTCCAGTGTAACGTCTGAACAAGTGGTCAACAAGGACAACAACCACCCGAGCCACTGCCCGTTCACACCACTACCATCCAGAAGGCGAGGTCAGTACAGGTGCATCAAAGCTGGGACCGAGAGACTGAAAAACAGCTTCTATCTCAAGGCCATCAGGCTATTAAACAGCCATCACTAACATAGAGAGGCTGCTGGCTACATTGAGACCCAAACACTGGTCACTTTAATAAATGGATCACGAGTCACTTTATACAATGTCACTTTATACAATGCCACTTTAATAATGCCACATATCCTACATTACTCATATCATATGTATATACTGTATTTTATACCATCTACTGCACCTTGCTTATGTCGTTCAGCCATCCCTTATCCATATATTTACATGTACATATTCTCATTCACCCCTTTAGATTTGTGTCTATTAGGTAGTTGTTGGGGAATTGTTAGATTACTTGTTAGATATTACTGCACTGTTGGAACTAGAAGCACAAGAATTCTGCTACACTTCCATTAACATCTGCTAACCATGTGTATGTCACAATTTTTAGGGGGATTTGATTTTGAGGTGGCAATGAGAGCTAATCCTTAAATCCAATATTTTAATTTTTAAGTTACTCTTTTCTATCACTTCTTGGACTTTTAGTGCTAACCCACTGGGCACACCGCTGGGCACACCGCTGGGCACACCACTGGGCACACCACTGGGCACACCACTGGGCACACCGCTGGGCACACCACTGGGCACATAACTGGGCACACCACAGGGCACACCGCTGGGCACACCGCAGGGCACACCGCTGGGCACACCACAGGGCACACCGCTGGGCACACCACAGGGCACACCACAGGGCACACCACTGGGCACTTTTAGTTATATATTTTTGGCATAACATAGTATTAGTTCCCTGCAAAGACTGAGTGTGAATATTTAGACTGAGAGGGAATAGACAGAGCCAGATTTAGACTGAGTGGGAATAGACAGAGCGAGATTTAGACTGAGAGGGAATAGACGGGGCCAGATTTAGACTGAGTGGGAATAGACAGAGCCAGATTTAGACTGAGAGGGAATAGACAGAGCCAGATTTAGACTGAGAGGGAATAGACAGAGCCAGATTTAGACTGAGAGGGAATAAACAGGGCCAGATTTTGACTGAGAGGGAATAGAGAGAGCCAGATTTAGACTGAGAGGGAATAGACAGAGCCAGATTTAGACTGAGAGGGAATAGACAGAGCCAGATTTAGGCTGAGAGGGAATAGACAGAGCCAGATTTAGACTGAGAGGGAATAGACAGGGCCAGATTTTGACCAAGAGGGAATAGACAGAGCCTGATTTAGACTGAGAGGGAATAGACACACATGCTCGCATACAAAGAGACATAAAATTGTATTTGTTGTATTCGCCTACTACAACTGGTGTTGACTTTCCTGTGAAATGCTGAATACAACTGGCGTTGACTTACCTGTGAAATGCTGAATACAACTGGTGTTGACTTTCCTGTGAAATGCTGAATACAACTGGTGTTGACTTACCTGTGAAATGCTGAATACAACTGGTGTTGACTTACCTGTGAAATGCTGAATACAACTGGTGTTGACTTTCCTGTGAAATGCTGAATACAACTGGTGTTGACTTACCTGTGAAATGCTTGCTTACGAGCCCTTCCCAACGACGCAGAGTTGAGGAGTCTTTGGAGTCTTTTTTTTCCGAATTTTTCGGACCTTCCTCTGACACCGGCTAATATAGAGGTTCTGGATGGCAGGGAACTCGGCCCCAGTGATGTACTGGGCAGTCCACACCACCCTCTGTAGCGCTTTGCGGTCGAGGGCGGTGCAGTTACCATACCAAGCGGTGATGCAGCCAGTCAAGGTGCTCTCAATGGTGCATTTGTAGAACTGTTGGAGTATCTGAGGGCCAATGCCAGGATCCGAGGGCCCATGTTTCATCGCTGTCGATGACCGGTGCTACCACACGTTGTCCACATCCCTATCACTGCAAAGCCAAAAAGGTAAACACAGTCTGATCAGCACAAAGTTGGAATATGATTGTCATATGTTCCCAATGACAGAGTGGTTTCAGGGGTTTTTCTCAACTCAGCTGTCAAACAATTTGGTTGTGTTTACAGTTTTTCTCAATTGCTAAAACACTAAAACCCATTGGCTGAACAAAGTTCTCAGTTGCCTGGACTCATTTAGCTAATTATCTGTTGTCAATACCTTAAACCATTTCACATGGTAAAACACCATTTTCAGATCTCAGACTTTTCAGCAAAACTCTAAACATATTCTCATTCTCAAAACACATTCTGCACTCTAATGCACATGTCATCCATACTGGTAAACACAAGTGGCAACAATCGAATACAAATAGAGAACAAATGTCATTGATTGAACACAACCACTCAAAATTGATTTAACCTGTTTCAAATGATGTGACACAACCAATATAAGCCAGTTCAGAGAGCAAACAGGTTGTTGAAGGTGGGAAGGAGAAAGTCTGAGAATGGATACAAGAAACAATGTGAGAGGACGAGGACGAGTGCGTATGCAAGGTGGGCGACGAGGAGGAAGAGGAGGAGGAGGGCAAGAAAGAGGAAGAGGAGGATGAAGAGGAAGAGGAAGACAAAGAGTGGAAATATCTGATGAAATTCGAGCAACAGTTATAGACCATGTTCTTGTCCATGGACTGACAATGAGGGAAGCAGGACTTAGAGTGCAACCCAATTTGAGCTGATTTTCTGTGTCCACCGTAGTAAGGACATTCAGAGAAGAGAACAGGTACAGTATACTATATATACTGTATATATTATACTGTATTTTTGTAATTGCACATTTACTGTACTATATATGCAGCTGTTTCAATAGACATTTGTAAAGTTAATCACTGTAGTGTACTGCATGAATATGTTTTGTAACTGCACAACTACTTTTTGTAGAATTGCAAGGCTGCCACATGCAGGTGGAAGGACAGCTATATTCACTCAGGAGCAAGAGGCCATTATAGTTGGCATGGTCCTTCAAGATAATGCAATACGACTCAGAGAAATCCAGGAACGAGTGATACAAGACAACACACACTTCCAGGGAATCGACAGTGTGAGCATTTCCACAATTGACCGTGTCCTCCATCGTAACAGGATGCAAATGAAACAAGTATACAGAGTACCTTTTGAGTGCAACTCACCAAAGGTGAAAGAAAAACATTTACTGTAAAACATTTACTGTAATCCAGATTGTCTACATTACTAACACATACTATGTGAATGACATTACTCTTCAGTACATACAATGTATGTGAATCAGAAGCCTAGTTGTACTTTACAGTATAGCACTGTCTCTGTACGACTTACAAAATCCTACATACAGTATATTGTATTTCTACACAGACAATATTTGACTTGGAATCCTTGGACAGACCCCATGAGTTCATCTTTGTCGATGAAGCAGGCTTCAATCTAACAAAGAGGAGAAGGAGAGGCCAAAACATGATTGGACAGGAGGCCATTGTTGAAGTCCCTGGTCAACGAGGTGGCAATGTCACAATCTGTGCTGCTATCAGCAACCATGGTGTTCTACATCACCATGTTACACCCGGGCCATATAACACCCAGCACCTTCTAAGATTTATTGCCAATCTAAGAGATATTTTATTTGAGCAGCAGGTTCAAGAGCAGCAGGGTCAAGAGCTAAATGAGAATCCCATTCCCACCTATGTGATAGTGTGGGACAATGTCAGTTTCCACCAAGCTGCTAAGGGAATGGTTTAACATCA